>NW_027104530.1:1465535-1733717 GCF_902728285.1 Clytia hemisphaerica
GGAAGGACGGAAGAGAAAGAACATCAAATTTTTGATTTCATTATACGTTTAATTTATACTGATTGTAGATTTTCATACCCAGAAAATTATATAGAAAAGAGCATTCAAAGAAAATTCAAATGTGTGTACGGTCTTTCTCATAATAGTGCAATGAATAGGAATTATTTTGGCAAAGAACGTCTTAGAGACGTGTTAAAACTAATCTAAAATAACTTTTCAAGACGTTTTTAAGTCGTCTCAGAAACGTACCATACCGAAATTAATAAAATTAAGACGTCTCGGAAACGTCATAGAGACGTACATAATTCGTTCCAAAAAGAAGTCTTTCAAGTGGCTAGAAGAAAACGTAGAAACAACGTTTTTTAAACGCCTTGCAAAAACGTAATCTATAAACGTTTGAAAAACGTTTTTTTGACGTTGTGAAAAAACGTTGTAAAGTGCGACAAATACAACCTGATAAAAACGTTTTTCAAACGTTGTGAAAAACGTTTTTTAAACGTTTTTTAAACGTTTTTTTGCCGGCTGGGATAGGGTACAAAGTCCAAACATGCGTTTCCCGTAATTTTTGTGTGAAGAGTTATACTATTTGATCTCTCAGAAAATAAATACTTACAGAACGACATTGTTTATCATTTGGAATACCCCCATATTTAGACCATTCTATCGTGGGCGCAAAATAGGGCAGAAACTAAGTAGCACCTTCAGTGCAAGATTGCCACCTCACCTTTATTCACCCGCTCGAGAACGCAAGATAATCATTTTTCTCGCGCGCTCAAGGGGAAAAGGAAAGTGATCGATATTCTTTGAAGGAAAAACATCAGAAACAAACCCAAAGACCAAAAGATGTATTTTGTTGTTGAGAATCTATCCTGTGAATATGAAAAAACTTCTGCTATGCGTTTTTTTCGGAATGCTGAAAATCTCTAATTTCAATCTTCCATAAGGTAAAGAGGTTGTGAGATTTGGGTTAGCAAGGCAAAAATTGCTAAATAGCTGGTAAAATTGTAATCCTCGAAAATCGAAGTTCCAGCTTCACTGAACATGCATAGCCCTCCAAATGACTGATCAATCAAAGCAGAAAAATTTCAAAACAAATGAACTACGCAGCTCTGGTCACAGCTCTACTCTACCATTTTTGTTTTGATTTAACTTTGTATTTTAAGGACCAGACAGGTCATTCATTTGAGGGCTATGCCTCCACTGATGCAAGTTACCCGACTTCACGGTATTCCATGTGCCATTATAAAAACTATATACAAATATATGAGTCCTTTATTCCGGACATTCGTGGCTAATTTTTTGTGGATTTTTTAATTAATTCAGCTTCATCTTACATACTCTCAACTGCTCTAACTTGGGACGATTGTTTGAAACATGGGACTGGTTGATATCTGGTCTGTATTTTCACTTACTGTTAAATCTCTTTGACAACAAATTTGTTTTGATAACTCTACCAAGTTTATTAATCATACTTCTTCGTTCCTCTTGGTGTGCACAGACCAGCACAGACACTCACGTGTGTTCCACTACAGATTTTTTTAAATATTTCGATTCAAAAGCCTATTCCATGCGAAAGAGAAATCGTGTATTTTTTAATACACCATTTATTAACTCGAATCAAATGACTCTGGAGGTTCGGTGAAATGGTGGCCGAATTGCTGTCCCATGTTTTGTCAGATAGTCCCAAGTTAGAGCAGTTGACGGTATTGACCTTACAGTTTTATAAAGAAATCTTAATTAAAACAGATCTACAAAGATTTTTAAATATCTTAGTCTAGTTTAACAATTGTTGTTGACAGACAGAATCTGAAAACTTTTAAACCCAAGTAAGAAAACAAGTATTAACATGATTAACTTAACTAGAAACTTTAAAAAAACTTTTAAAACTCATAAATCCAACAGCAGTATTTTGGTGACCTGCAAACAATTTCCCAACATCAATCAACCACCATCCACCATTTTGTTTGGCATTAGTTTTTTGTTTTTCACTCTTGACATAAGTTTTTGTTCTTTGTTTTTCCATTTTTGCAATTCCTTGTAGATAGAAAGGATTTACACTATGGGATAGCGACGAAAAAGAGTGTCGCATCTAATTTTGGAAAATGGCAAATAGTTGACATCACAAAAAGAGGATTTTCAAAAGTAATAGTTTTAGGAAACACTAAAAATTTCTTCAACAATTTTTCAAAATCTTAACCCAATTTGCTATTTTAGAAAATTGAAAGAAAAAAATCAACATGTAAATATTGATGAATATTTGAGGAAAGCACCATGGCACGTGCACCAGTTGTTTTGAATGTTTACAACATGGTAAGCACAAAGTGTTTTTCTGTTTCTTTTCAATTTGTATTTATCATTGATTTTAAAGATCTTAAGTTTTGTTACTTTTAATCATTAAAACGATCAGTTAAAATTATTCATTAAAAAAATTGTAGTTGGTAGTAAGTTAATCCACATGCACTACTTATTACAGTACTGGTTGAATGAATACACATCTTCAATCGGTCTTGGAGTGTATCATTCTGGACTAGAGATCTATGGCAGAGGTGAGACTGTTTATGTTGGTTCATATAACTTGGGTGTTAAATTTGCTTTTCTCACATCGCAACGTTACATCATTAACCAATATGGTTAATTCTAAATTAAGAAATGAAAATGTGTTTAGAGATCAAATATTGAGGGTTTGGGTGAATTTAGTCATTCAACTTAGAGCCTTACTAGATAGAAAGGGTTCTTGAACCTACTTAAAATAATGAAAATAAACCAGGCGGTTTGCTATGAATTTCTGAAATTTATTATCTCATAGAGTTTGCTTTTGGTGGTCATCCATTTGATTTCACAGGAATTTTCGAAACTGCTCCTCAAGATGTCGATGAGTTGGGGGAAGAATTCACTTTCAAGTTAGTTACAAAATATGGACGAAAAACAGCCCAAAATTTAATCAGTTTGTAATCAACAATAAATGCTCCTGTCCTAATGAAAATGAAATGTTTGGAAATTTTCAAGTTATTCATCTAATTTCCTCAGCCTTTGCAGTCTTAAGTAGAAACGTCGATTTTTATTAATGAGAATAATTTTGCACTAACTAGGCTCCTAATTTGATTTGATTCTAATGATGTTTTTTTTCTTCAGAGAAACCATTGCACTGGGGTACACAGATTTTTCAGAATCAGATTTAAATGAATTGATTGAAATAATGGGAAAAGAATATACTGGATCATCATACCACCTCATTGAAAGGTTTGCTGAAAATGTCACTCATATTGATGATTCAACAAATTACTTTTTCTATTAGATTTTTGTTTTAATCCTATCATATTTTTTTTGACAGAAGGCCATTTTATTTTGACAAAGTTTGTCTAGAAAGTTATCCAACTTAATTTTTCTTTCGTTAGCAAATAAAGTTGTCACTTTTGAGTTTTTTAATATTGAGTTTATCATTATGTTAGACAAATCGTTTGGCCTTATTTGTAAGAGTACAGTTAAGAGTTAATGTTGCAATATCATCATTCATTACTTTATTTCATTCCAGAAATTGTAATCATTTCACAAGTGAGCTATCAAAAGTGAGTAATGGTAATTTATCCCTTCTATTTTTAAGCTGAATTGTTTGTATTAAAAGAACTTTCATATCACTATAAATTAAGAGACTAAATCAAAGATACTTCTCAAATCAAGTTCCTTCCCCAAAAGCCAACAATAGATTCCCTTAGGAATTAAATGAACGAATTTGAATGAACAATACACAGTTTTATTTCATTATAATTATTCCAAGCTTGATGATTTTTATGTAAATCATGTATCACTTCTTCTCTGGACAAACTATAGTGGAAAGTTGTCGAAAAATTACTCTGGTTTTGGTTTCAGTTGTTGACAGGTAAAACTATACCATCATGGGTCAATCGCTTAGCAACCATTTGTGTTCGATTCCCATTCCTTGCAGCCTGTATCCCAAAAGAATGGTTAACTCCGAACGGAGGAATCGGGCTAGTTGATTTGACCGAATGGGAGGAGATTGATTATCCGGCCGAAGAGGAAAGAGAAACTTCATATTTGCTGCCAAATGCTTCGCAAAGTAAGTTCATTACATAATATTGCACATCATTTTTTTCGGTAAACTTTTTGGTATTAGAGTGCAATGCAAGGTTTTGACAAGACTTTTGAGGGAAGATTTTTCATGTACATAATCTAAATACATTTTCGGTAGAAAATCCGTCGGTGAAAAGAACTTTTTTTAGAAGAATGATAAAGAATAATCTGAGCAATTATTCTGTTTCTTTTAGTTTCCTATAGTTTGGAAGTAGCACTTAAACTTAAAGATTTATAAAGCTTTCATTTATAAACGAGCCAATGTTATAATTTACTAAAAATCATTTTGTGAAAAATATTCGAGGGCAAAAAATTAATCGTCGTTCAAAAATAATCGTCGAAAAAAAAGATAAGTCAGCTATAAATATTAATCGGCGAAAATTCTCGTCTTCAAGCAAATGTTTTTGTCACTTTTTGCGGACGAATTTTCTACCAGTATATTTTTATAGTTTCTGGTGGTCAACATGAAAACTTCAAATATATATTTTCCGTTTTCTAGGTAAATCTACCAGTCCAGCATTGCGTTTGAAAAAGAAGACTGGACAACAACAATCGTCAGACCAAACAGACTATGGTCCCCATGATGATAAAGATGATGACGTCATCTCGTTAACACAAATGTTATCAGAACTCGACCATAGGATACCTTCACGACGTAAGTGACGTAATAGATAACTGAAAATTTTCAAGACACGTGTAACAATAAGTTTTAAAAACTTCTTTATTTTATTTCATTCGAACTTTTATTAAGTAGTTTTTTGACGTTATAATGTCATTGTCACAAAAATGATGAGGGTAACGTCTGACTTGTAATTATATTTTATTTTTTGTTTTTATCTCTAATAGGTTCTCCGAGTAACGATAGCTTAGTAAGTGGACTGAACGTAAATTTGTCGGATACAGCTGATTGAATGCTGGTGAAAAATTGATCGAATTGGCTTAATATAGGTGCACGATTTATGATGAGATTTCTCTTCTAGATGAACCCATCTAGGATTCTTTTAGAATAAGCTCAAAACTTTAATCTTTGATCGGGTATAATTTCAGACTCTAATTCTAAGCATTGAGCCATTTTATATCCACACAGGGTTGGACGAGCATTTCCACTAAAATTTTCAGGAGTATTTTTACATTTTTCCAGGGTTTAAAAGGTTATTCTAAAATTTTCAGGGGGTAAAAGACTCATTTTAGTTCGTCCACCCTCACTTTAAGGTACAAAAACAATTTTTCTAAGGGTTCTTTTACAAATTTTCCTTTTTTCCAGGGGGTATCCACACATTTCTAAGAATATCCCCCCTTTATGGAAATTTAATTGAATGGCCCATACTAAGATGAAGTTATCTGGGATTTAGGGCTATTACCAACCAAAAATTAATTTAAGAAAAAATAAATTTTTATTACGAATTGTATAGCAGTATTTCTGTGTGTGACGTTCATTTTTTATGAAAGTAATATTCTTTTTGTAAAAATGGTAGATATATTTTTAGGGGGTTCTTTTTTCATACTTTATCTCTTCACTCTACTGACAAGTTCTTAATTGGCAACATGCTCCCCAATGCCTAAGGAACAAGATAAATTTTTTTCTGAGATTTGTATATTTTTTGAACAACCACAATGGTAAAGTTTTGATCGAAAATTAATATTCTTTATACTACGTCAGAAAGGCTCTGTGTACATACATATTATAATTAGGGTGTTGCTATTAAAGCTCCGAATGGGCTAGTAGAAAATCTTTCCAAGGCCAACAATGAAATTTGACAGAAATAGCTTGAATTTTGCTTCTTGGAAACTTGGAAAGATAGCTCCACTCTTCTTGAGCTTCATGAGTATGCTTTACTATGTTAATGTTCCCGTTCTGCCAGTGGAGTGTTTTTTATCACCCCATCCTTATTATGCCTTTTTAGATTCATTTTTTAGAATTTTTCATTATATTTTTACGAAACATCTTATTTTCATATTGAAATTTCAGGTTTTCTTCTAGCTTTTTTTCGCTACAAACTTTCCATGTTTATATGTTTTTAAATTGTTGGTGCTACTGTAAGAAACTTGGTAATGTCAATAAAATAGGTCGGTTGTAAAATATATTTTTTCCCTCCTTTGTTTTCAAGATGTCAGGCTAATTCGACTGAAGAACTTTAGAGTACAGGTCCCAATTGGGTACATTGCTTTAAGATAAAAACTTTACATTTGAAGTAGTTTTCGACATTACCCGAAACATTTTGATGCATTGTACATACCCAAAGATATTTTCTTCATTTCTTATATATCCTGTAATTTATTTTTTTTGAAACTTTTAATAGAGATTTTTGTTGTTTTTTTCTTTGTTAACGTCTTGTTTTGTAGAAATTTATCATTTATTAAAAGAATTTATAGAATTTTGCATTTCCTGAGCTTTTCTTTGGAATTTACTTTACCCTTACCCATTCATACATATAGTTGGTTGGTCCAAGCTTTATTGAACTGTGACTTTTTGGGATCGGTAAAAAGCGACTAGTGACTTTAGAACCTTTGTACAGCTAGTGTATTTAGAGCTGCATGAAATGTTAGTGTTAAATAAAATGCTGGTTTTTATAAAGTCTGATTTCGTTATTGCATACTGTATATGACTTCTTTTACCGTGAGTATCACACTTTAGCATTCTCTAAAATTTAACTGTGTGGACGGATTATAAGAATTTCATCGAGCATCTGTCAATCATACGAAGTACTAAGCCCGGCAGGGGTCCCCACAACTAAGTAAAACCTCAAGCGAAAACACCCCTATCTCAGTGACCTGGTGAAGTTTCTAGAAATCCATCGGGTTTGAATTAGAATCCTACTCTCATAGGAAATTTTAGGTCTCTTTTTGGAAATGTATAGTAGTAGTGATTTTCTATCAAAAATGTTACGACAAATCATTTAAAGAGGGAAAAACGATCGTACGTGCGGCCCAAAATTAGGCCTTTATAATCGGACCCTTACAGTGCAGAGAAAGTTTAGCAACATTTGAGTGAAGTTTCCCTGTAGGAGTGTTACCTAATTGTTCACGCCCTCATTTTCGCGAAAAACCGAAAAATCCAAAAAGTGCTGACGTCAGCAAAACTTGTTTTTTAAATAACTCTACTTTGGCTAATGGTAGAAACATGAAATTTGGACTTAAGCAAAACTTGCAAAAATCCTTGTACAGCCCCAAGATGTGACCCCTGGCCTAAGATGTCAAACCTGCCCCAAGATTGATACCCAAATGCTCCAAGATTTGAAACCTGCCCTAAGATGTGACCCGTTTGCCCCAAGATGTGATCCGAAAAGCTGCCCCAAGATGTGACCCCACTTGCCCCAATAAAGCTGCACTAAGGTGTGACCCACTTGCCCCAACATGTGACCCCAGAAAAAATCACTGGGAAATTATAGGTTTTGGTAAATGTACTGGTGAAATTGATGGTTCTGGGGATTCTGCTTAGTGGAGTTGATGGTTCTGGTGAATCTGCTGATGGATTTAAGGGATCTGGTGATTCTGCTGGTGGTGTGGTAGATCACGGACTGTATTTACTTTTTGTTCCGTTCTATTTGACGTCTAAATACTAAGTGTTGTGTAAAATCAAAATACAAAAGAATTTATAGGCCCACGTGACCCTAATAGTCACGTGATGAAAACACAAAATCGAAAGTACAAAGTTCGTCCATCACAGGTGGAGTTGATGGTTCTGGCGAAGTTGATGGTTATGCGGGTGGTTCTAGTGAATCTGCTGGTGGATTTGATGGTTTTGGTGAATCTGCTGGTGGAGTTGATGGTTCTGGTGATTCTGCTGGTGGATTTGAAAGTTCTGGTAAATCGGATGGTGAAATTTCTATAATTCGCAAACCTCTGTTATTCGAAACTCTCTATAATTCGAACATTTTGTTTCGTCTTCTCAACAATCTAAATTCGATTTTCTGTGTCAGGCATTTTCAAAGCCTTTTATAGGACGATGTTATAGGTTAATAGTCACAAATTATGAATCCAAAGATGCAAAGAATTTTCAAAGAGTTATGCGAAAGAAAATGGACAAACTACTACACTATTTTTCTCACTTTGTTATGAATGGCCCCCAAATTTTTTCCTAGAAAGTAGAATACTTTAAGTGTACATACTTTCGAATTAAAATATCTGTGAAAATGATAACTTTTCTCTACGATCATTCATGCCAAAAAACTTCAAAATTCGAACTATCGTGATTTTCTATCGTTTGAACTCCCTGTAATTCGATCAAAAACTTTTTCCCTTTGAGGATTTGAATTAACGAGAGTCTACTGTATTTGAAATTTTGCGGAAAATGTTTCTAAATATATGTATCATCACAAGTTATAGCAGTCTGAGAAATTCCGATGAGAAAACGTCTAGAAATACACTACAAGACACAAAAAGTGAAAAAAAAACACATCTACTATTTCATGCAACCAATTCATGATATTTGTGACTTCATCCTTTATACGGAAGCACCTGAGTAAGCCCTGAACTCGGCAAATTTTGCCACAAGTCTTTTGTTATTTTGCAATTAGTTCCAGGTTACTTTGGTCCGTATAAAATCATAGTCGTTATAATGACTATGATAAAATATTGCATCGTGAATACCATAAATATATACCCCTTGTTACAGGGGGGGGGGGCAAGCAGTTAGTACAAGAAATCATCCGGACTAACTGATTTTTGACGATTTTTTTTTTTGACCACCACCATTGACAGTTAGTACACTTGTACTAACTGTTTTTGAATTCTATTTTTTGGGTACCACCCCCTAAAATCGGCTCCTAGGCAAAATAATGGGTTTAATGAAAAAACAGGTAACAACGGGCAGGATAATCCGTATTAGACATTGAAAAAGGGTCTGTCAACCAGGATTTCTATAGCGAAAACGAAAACGGATTATGTAAACATCAACGAAAGTTTTTGTAGGTAGGCAATAGCAACCGGTTCAAATAAATAAACGCGCGGGAAAACGGGGAAAACAAACCAATCGTAGGGGTTCTTTTGCTGCAATATGAGGATTTAGTGCGAAAACGGAGCGATCTGAGGAAACACGAGATTTTGGTGTCATGTAGTCATACTCGAAACACTGAATTTTCAAAAAAGTTTAGCCATATAGGGCAATTTAGTATATATCGCGCGCACATTTTACCAAACGAGATAAACATCAACGATTCTAAAAGAACGGCACGACACAGAAAAGCAGAAGCAAAATTAGAGCTAACCAAGAACAGATTTCAAACAAAAAAGCGCATATTAAGCCTTTGGAAAGAAGATCTGGTAGTCAGAGCTTCCTAGGAAATGCAGTTAGTACTGGTTAGTACAGTTTTTTTTCTTGAACTTTTCTCAGACACTACCCCTTTGGCAGTTAGTACACATCTGTACTAACTGCTTTTTAACATTTTGAAAGATTGACCACCACCCCCAAAACAGGCATGATGTCTGAAATTGACCAAGTGACCCCCCCCCCCTGCTTGTTATCACATACATGTTTTTTTTTATAAGCATATGTTTTTTGGGAAACAAGCTCAGTTATGCTTAGAGATATTTTAGACTCAGGCTCCAAGTATGTTTATCATATGCTTATTTTTCCGAAAAATTTGAGTCTCCAATTTTTACAAAATCTGTCGTTGCTATACATGAGGATAGGGAAATAGGTAATGACACAAAGATTTTTCAGGAAAGTTGTGAACGATTGCCGCGATTAAAATTTTCACTTACACACCTCAAAAGCAAGCTCAGTAATATGCTTGTAATATGCTTATTTTTCAGACAAATTCAGGTCTCGGTATGCTTATAAACGTTATGCTTATAAAAAAACAACATGTATTATGCCCATGAGACACCGCCTATGATTGTTGGAGGGAATCAGACGAAATAAAAAAGACAAGTTATCTATCAGTGAAAGAAAAAATATTTGAAAAATGGTTAATCAACTATAAGCAACTTTGTTCATTTTTGTTTGTTCTTATAAAAAGTACATTCTGAATCTCAAAATTAAAGTCGCTAAGTGAATCTAAAACAATGAAATTTCTAATCGGAAATGAATATAACTATTTAATTGGTGATCCTGGTTAAAGTGTGACAAAGCATGCTGTAAAATGGGTCGAGGTGGAAAACCTTTCGAAAAAGGACTGCTTCTTTGCAATGCTTTTTAAAATAGAATAAAATTAAGATTGGTCAAAGGGAGGGTGTAAAAGGACAGGGAGGGTGTAAAAGGACAGAGAGGGTGTAAAGGGACAGAATCAAACAGGATAACTCAAATGAAGTATGTTCAAATAAAAGCATAGCCAACACGTTTAAATACTATCTAGCTGTGTAATTCGAAGGATCAAGCATTCTCCAGTGAAATCCATTTCCAAAACGAATTGCTATAAAATTCATTTGACTTTTTTTCTAAATAAAGAAATGCTGCAAATAAAGAAATGCTGCAAACAAACATTGCCGCCGTGCTTGTGAAAATTAGTCCAAGTGTCCGGTTAAAAAAATAAAAATGTCCGAATGAAGAAAAAAAGTGACCCGTTTGGTCTACTCCTACTAAAGCCAATGCATCATGAGTACTTCGAACGCACTCCACTAACGTATTATAAATTTTCCAAATTGATTCCCCGCAAAGTTGGGGTTATTCGCTTACAGACGTGCTACCATTTTCTTCGACGACCCCGGTATCAGCTCCAGAATCGTCCCCGGGCTCCATTTCGTCGTCATCAAAGCCGAGATCACGATCCTGTGCTGCTAGCTGACGAAACATTCTCATTGGCATAGGTAGATTGAATCCAGGTGCTTGGGACTGTTGTTCCTAAACACAAAGATATTTAAAATTGACACACTTATTCGTTGTCTTCAACCCCAAAGGAAAATTGACTATGACAAAGGAACTAATCAATCAATGACAAACGAAATGCTAGAGAAGATTAGGGTACAGCGTGTTCGGAAAAAAATCGGAACATCAAGATTGACACAGCCAATAGGAGAACTTTTGCTTTCTTCTAACAAGCGAACGTTTACTAAGTAAACTGTGTTTATGGGGATAAATTTTCGCGAATCAGCCAAAACAACTTATTCATTAGAAAATAATTTCTAAATTTATAGAATTTCTGAATGTAGAGCTCATTCTCGAAAATCTCCCAATTTTCTGGAAGTAAAACGTTTTGATGATTACGTAAACATCCTGAACTATCTACTAAATATAATTTTTCGTGTAACCCTTCCAGCATCATTAGCAGGTTTATTGTTAATCTGCTTCAGGAACAAGGAATCAATAAAATAATGTTCAGGGTTCAGTTTAAATTTTTTCCTTTTACATAACAACGTCAATTTTTTAATGAGAAAATTTTTTATTCACCTCGTTACGTTCGGGTACCAAAGCATCCAACGTTTTCTCAATCAACATCAATCTAAAAAATTGAAGAGAGACAAATTTGTTTGTTGTGGACCCGACATCTAAAAAATCAGTACATCTAAAAGTTTCGCTCTTCTTAATCCAAAGACAATTAGTAAAGTATCTACACGATTTAATAAGTGTATTAAAAATTGTCTGCTTTTTAGATCAACTTACTTTGATTTGATACCACCACCAGGTGGAAGGTTTGGGAAGTTACAATTCTGTAATGTGTCGCAAACCACATTCAATCGTGTGTCTTGGCCGTGTTCTTGTACCAGTTCTTATGTAAAAATGAATAGGGAAATCAATGGAGCATTGATGGGCTAGTCAAAAGGTGTAGATGTAGGTGTAGTTTATTGTCAGGTCAGTCGCGAAATGCTATATATGTTCTTCTAATGGCGTTTTATAGATTTATTCTTCAATCAAAATTTTCATATATTCTTGATAAATAATGGGAACTTTTATAAAAAGGCCTGTTTCAAAATTGTTTTCGCGGAATATTCGCGGGAAAGTTAAATTTCATGATTCAAACAAAATAATTTGTTCTGTGACTGATCATTTAATTTGTGAAGTTTGCTCTTGGATCTCATTCGAAAAATCATGAACGTTTTTGGGCGCAAAGTCTCTGAAGCTGAAGGCTCAAAATCTTGTACAAAATGTGTAAAATGTGTAAAAAATTCAACATCTTGCGTGAAGCGTTTACTCGCTCAAACCAAAGAACAACATTTTAAATCAAAAATTGAGAAAGAAAAAATGATGGCTTTTGTGCCTTTTTAGCTTTTAATTTGAATAGTACAAGTCTACACTTTTAACAGCCGTTGTTTGTTGGTTTTTCTAGTTTAAGAAGGCTTTCAAGTACTTTTTTCCTATAAACCGTCAATAATTAAATTAGTGAGAAACTTACTTTCGATCTCTTCTCTGATGCTTGCATTAAGTGCAGCTTCCTAAAAACAAAAAAGTCAATAATCATTCATTAAAATCAGTCATTGTTTTAAACAGAGTGAATTAACAGTAAAAAAAACAATACTCAACACCTAGTTTCCAAAGACGGAATGATATTTTAGTACTTCTCATTTTATCATTAACTTAACCATGCACTCATCCTACCTTTTCAACAGCTTCCTCAGAAACCTTTGGCGCATTAGGAAAAGTGATAAGGATTGCACTCATGTTATCTCGACTGCCCTGTAAGGAAAAGATATCATAATTTCTTTGTCAAACACTGGAAATTGATTTAAAAAACTGTACCCTTCTATACACCATACAAAATAGTTTTTGCCAGGGACAATTTCCAAGAAAACTTCTTTTAGCAGCATAATGTGAAATAACTATTGAAAATTGAATCACCTATATCACCGTCAGCACCTTGGGCCTACCCAATTTCCCCAATTTTCCCTCACATGACCCAAAAGAAGGCTCTTCAACTTGCGAAATGAACCTCTGCCAGGCCATATTTTAGAAAGGCAGGGCAGCCCCGTTAGTGGCCAGGATGGAATTAGTGAACAGTACGCCGAATATATTTGGATTGAGGCAGAAATAACTTTTGGCATAAGGAGAAAGATATAAAGTAAGATATCGGCATAAGTCAAAGTTTTTCAAGACAAGAGGAGCACCCTAATTCTAACATCTGATTTCACTACGCCAGGTTTTTAAAAGCGCATCTATCACGCTCTCTGCCTCTCCCTTGACTGTCATATAACGATGTAGAGTACTGCCCCCCAAACCCCCCTGCAATTTCCACAAGCGGAACTTTTTTTGGCGTAGACCTCAGCTTAGATAAATAACAATTCGGCGTGAACTTTACATCGTTTCCAGACTGGGTTGGTGGCTATATAAAGGGCACTTTTTCTTTTGTTTTTCCTGGTTTTTCTGCTAAAAAGGCCTGCAAGAGGGAATTGAACCATAAGGGCTTGTGCAGCAACCAAGGTTAATGAACACTATACTAAAGCAACTTTTAAAGATCACTTTCATAGAATGCAGAGGAATAATGTGCCCAGCATTATACAGGGGGGGGGAGGTCCAAGGAAAATAGCAACCAGCTAAATTTCAAAAACGTAGCCCCACCTTCACAAAGCAAAACATCAAAGAAATTTTGCATGCAAATTCTCAATAGATTCAATGAGCTGCAGGCAAATTTTTTTTATCTTCATATTCATATTCCTAAAAATTGTTGGATTATTTTTCAGTGGTATATGTACCGTAAGTTGGTATAATCTCGACATCCGCCTTATAATTTCGACACCCTTCTTTAGAGATAGGAATAATATGAAAGTTAAAATCAGTGATTGAAAAAAGATTTATCATCCCTTATCACTAAGCAAAGAAAAATAATTTCGACATTTTTTTTATTTTTCAGCTCTAGAAAAGGATGTCGAATTTGATGTCGACATTTAGACCAAGTTACGGTAATATCTAAGAATTGAAGAATTTTTTGAAAAATGGCAAGCAAAAGTCAGAACAAAGATTAAAGCAAAGTAGACTTTAATTTGACATGTTTTACATTGACTTGAGGTTTTTGTTCAGGGCCATTAATTTTTTAATAAATGCGCTAAAACAGTACATACTTTTCCAAGGCAAGTCTCCAGCAGCTCTTCCAGAATGATGTTTAAGTCAGAATGCACTAGAAGTCTTGATGTAATGTAATCAACGATTTCCTGATTGCTCATAACATCCCAAACACCATCACAGGCAACCAGAAGAAATTCATCATCGTTGCTCCTCTCAATAATATCTAGCTCAGGTTCTGCAGAAACAAGCTGTTCTGTTGGTGGTAGATTAGGGGAATTTTTATAATCATAATCTCCAAGAGCTCGTGAAACAGCTAAACTACCATTCACACGTTGGATCATGACACTGCCTCCTGCATTTTCTATTCTTCTTTTTTCTTCTTCGTTGTACGGTTTATGATCAGATGTGGCAAATTTTATACTACTTTTACTACATAATAAAGCTCTTGAGTCCCCACAATTCGCAAAAATAACTTTACTAGGAGTAACAAAAGAAGCAACTGCTGTTGTCCCACTTTTGATACCTTTTGTTGAATATTCAGGTAAGTTTTTCATGTCTGAGTCTATTTGCAAAAAGCCTTCTTTAACTTTTACCTTCAATTTTTCTAATATTTCAGGAGTATTCAATGCTTCATCCAGCTTGGAAGGATCACCATTTTGACTGTCTATACCTAATTCTTTCAATTCTGTATTCCAAAGTGCAAGAATATTTTTTATCAAATGTTCCGATGAATATTTGCTAACAAAATCACCAGCATGTCCATCAAAAACTGCAAAAAATGAAGTATTCTTCAGTGCATTGCTTAGTCCAATTTTTACAGAGTGTGCATCTTCCATTTCTATTCGCCATCCTTGCATGGCACATAAACTGTAACGCAAGCCATTCCCCTCTCCAGAATCATATTCTTTTTCCTTCTTCGGTTTGTCAAGGAAAACTCCCATAGTGTTGTATGGGCTCAAAACAGGGCACAATTTTAGTCACAAAGCTCTAAACATAGTTCATTTGAATAACATTATTGAATAAAAAATCTGTTCCTCAGTAAATATATGAAACAAAATCTTGAAAATGTTACTTCCCTTTCAGCATTCAGACCAGCGCGTTTTAGCGTTCTTCTGCTCCACCATGTTCCATTAAACATGACGTAAGCTTTCATTTCGAATTGAAAATGGCGGCCTGGCTGCGAGAAAAAACATCAAACTTTTTCTCGCCCGTCCGTATTTTAATTTTACTCTTCCGAAAGCATCCACCGAAGGGGGACTTCAAAATATCTGTTCTGAAGGCACGTTCCAGCTGGATATGGCGGTCTGTTCTTAGCGAACTAAAGAGAAAAGTCTGCTGGAAAAAAGTGGTCTGTTCTACTGAAGATTGGGACCAGCTGGAAAAATATGGTCTGTTCTACTGAAGATTGGGACCAGCTGGAAAAATATGATCTGTTCTACTGAAGATTGGGACCAGCTGGAAGAATATGATCTGTTCTTATGAAAAAATAGTTTGATATCTTATATTTATAAATAAGGTGTCTAAGAATTTCCTATCTGTTCTGTGAGGGAATTTCAAAGAAGTCCTGAATGTGGTTGCCTGGAGTGGCAGCTGGAAATTCTCCATCTGTTCTACAAAACATCTGGAAATTGTGGATCTGTTCGAACTGTTAGCTGAAAATTAAGTTTCTGTTCTTAAAAGTCCTTCAATGTCAAGCTGGAATTTAGCGATCTGTTCTTATAAGATTATGTCAGCCCTGGTAGATAAGAACAGTTAACTCACGTAAAATCAATCGCCTGGTAATTTCGTATCTGTTCTGAAAGTTTTTTTACCTCCTAGCTGGAAAAATATAACTGTTATGAAGTAAAAATTTCTCCCCTGGAAAACGAGGAACTGTTCTTAATTTTGTGGAAATCCTTCCAGCTGGCAAATCAGAACAGATATTTGCAAATTTTAGGTCGGTGGCTGCTTCTGCTCTTCTTCCCGTATTCTTTCTTACGGACCCGATCAAAACTACAAAATTTTCACAATTTATTGCACAGAGTATTATTTCTCCTATAAGAAACTTTTTGCCAGAGCCAAGATCATTGGGACGATAGTTTTTACAAGCTCTTATTTGATTTGGTTGGTCGTTAACCAGTAATAAAACAATTTTGTTATTTTTTCTAAAGAACGCGTCATTTTTATTACTTCAAATGACCAATTATTAAAGTATCTTATAAAAACTCCATTTCATCTGAGATCATTCTCAGTCTTGTTCTGTTGCTGGCCATAGCGATTTTTTACCCGGAGGAGGCTTTAGAGAAAAGAGTTACGGGAACGTGCTGTTTCGAAAAACCTCAAAATAAAATTTTCTCTCGTGTAAGCTTAAGCTGCCATTCTTAAAATCTTTCTCAGAATGTCAGTACACGTTTTTTTTTATTAGAACACCTAAAATTTGGCTGAGCCTGGATGTTCTTATTTTTTTAGCAATTTTCAGCCTGAAATGTTCTTAAATACGTTCTTAATTTTTCAGACTACTCTAAATCGACAATACCATGCAAAATAAAGAGCACTTAAAATTGGTAAAATTTGGACAATATTTGACTATCTCGATTTAGAAAATCCATTCCTAAGTCCCGTTAAAACTGCTTGAAAAGAGGAAAAAATTGTAGTTTCTTGTCATTTTTTTCCAAACTGAGGCTGGACATGTTCTTACGATGTTCTTAATTTTTCGACGAATTTCAGCCTCAATGTTCTTATAAACTGGGTTCTAATAAAAGAAAAAACGTGTATTATTTAGAGGTGGCTCTGCATGGACACGTTCACACGTTTGGTCTTGTTTTTCGATCCTTGCAGCACACGTCCGTTGTATTTCCAACAGTGGCTTTAATAAAGGTTAACTGGAGATACGTTTAAAAATGTCCACATACATGACGGAATGTTGCTGGCGTTTATCCTGAATTGAGTTTAAATTTCAAATGTTTAATCAAAGAAACTTTTGAATTGAAGATAATGGAATGTGACTAAAGTAACCGAAATAGAAATAGGCAGTATGCTGTAGCGTCATCATGGTATTTTTAATGCCATAAGAAACAGTTGAAACCAATAAGAAAGGAAAAGAGCTTTCAAAAAGAGAGATGAGGTAACAGGGAAATAAAACAAGCAGCAAAGAATGTTTTCATTGATAACTCAAGAGTTGTTTTCTGTTGTTTTTTTTCGATATATTTTTTTTGCTATAACAAGTATACAACCTTTTTTAAATGTCTCAAAATATTTACAAAGCAAAAAAAGGAGTTGTTAAAATCATTCCCCTTGGATTATGTAAGTTCGAAAAAATCCATCAGAGACATAAGAATAAAAAACTATTTTTGTAGGTTAACAGTTTTATAAGTATGTGTATGAGAGTGTAGTCAGCGCTGAAGGCTCAACTCTTTCAACGTGCCATCAAAACTCTCTAACTTCACTTTGTTTTGAGGAAAGATCCTCGACGTCAGCAAATTACGTCAGAAAACAACGTCTTATTATGGCAACCATGACAATCTCTCACTTATTCAACGTCACTTTGATCGACTTTTTCACGGCAACGGGTTGCATGGCATTTTGTGTATTTGTGACGTCAACAAGTTCGTCAGTCGGTATCTAAGGAGGAAAAGTAAACATTTTAACTTTAATAAAGGTATGTTAAATAATGGTACTTAGATCTAACAAGAACAACGGCGGGATGCTAGAATGGCTGATATACCGAGTACACCATGAAAACGCTTAAAACTTGTGTTAAATTTCCTTTAGTTCCATAAATATTATGTCAGTAAATCATGTTTTTATTTAATGTAATAAGGGATACAACACTTTCCGCTAGTAAATTTGATAAATGACCCTTCATCTTATCTTCCCTTTTTCAGATGCATAAAGATTCATTTTGGTTGTGCTTGGGGAAGGTGCATTTTAATAAGTGTTGAGCTTTTTCTAGTGTATCCAATGCGTCCTTTTATCCCTGTGGTAAAAATCTAAACCAATAGTAAACAAGACGACTTAAAGTCGAAAATTTCGCATAATATTAGAACATCAACGACGAAGACGCGTGAAACGTGACTCCGGCAGCAAAAAACTAAAAAATCCCTTTTTATAAGCGTAAAAAAGATATTTATATTCAGAATAAATCAGAGAGCTGCAATATACTTGAGAAAAAAAATTTAAAATTTTTTGAAAATGAAGAAGAAAAAATGAACTTTTCATTCTCTGATGCCAGAAAAATCATTTTGTGCTTTGATAACACGTCACTTGTGATAAGACTTCTTTCACTTGCGCAAAGTTTATATCAACTTCTTTCTATAAACAGTAGAATTTTTCTAAAATTGAGAAAATAGCTACATTAGTCTGAAAAATCTGTTGTATACTATCTTTCTGATATGAATGATGGCGCACCACCATCAAAATCATTGGGCTTTTCCAGAACAAAATTTGAATATTGCAGAATATTGTGGGTTTGAGGATATAACATTTTTTGGAAATTTACCCTATGACTTTTGACCCACAGACAGCAGGTCTAACCCATCGGACAGAGCAGGTCTAACCTTCAGACAAGCATCAGTTGACCCTATGGACAATCAAGAGGCCACTAAAGGCAAAAAACAGTTGAGTAGTTGAGCTCCAGCTTCTGAACTAGAAAATGGCAGGGTAAAAACTAGCCAACTGTAAAGAAATAATACTCTTTGAGATTTTCCAAAATCTCAACGCAATAATCCATATAAAATATATTTAGAAAAGCTCTTAACTTAAGGATACAGACTTCGGTCAAGATAGAATATGGGGATTTATTTACCACCTGTCACTCAAATATCCCACCAGATACAAATTGACTAAACCTCACTAAAAGTGAAGCAATTATTTTCAATCTTCAATTATTTTATGATGCTATAATAGAGAGCTTTAAAATTAATTATTTCTAGGTTGACCGTAAATCTTTCAAAATCATAAAATAAAATGTTTACACACCCAGTGAAAGTAGTAAGTGCTAAAAGCAGTAAAAGAATCAATATTAAATGTAATCGATTAATGGCCCTTCTATCAAATCACAAGAATGACTCCTTTATACTGCTCTAACTGCATCCTATTAAAACAAACCCTCCCCAATCTCTTGCCAGTTACATGTTTTTTTTTATAAGCATAACGCTTAAAGCATATGAAGACTCAGATTTGCAGGATTCCTAAGCATAACATGAACATATATGTCAGCCTAAAATATTTTTCAAGTGGTCATTTTTATCTGTTTAAAAAGGTTTGGTAGAGGTCAAGTAAAAAATAAGACATTCCACGGTTTCCTACATTCCAATGCTCCCAAAATCTGAACAAACTTTTACAAAATTTCTGAAATTTCATTAAAAACTTGGCTCGGGTGAATCATAATCATGATTCTTAAATCTTAAGCATATAATAAGCATAAACTATGCCGGGATGCTTTGAGAACTTAAGCATACACGAGCCTGACCAAGGGGCATACACTTGCTTATAAAAAAAGAATTTATCCTGTAAAATAGATATAGGGGGAAGATTCCAGAGTGGGGAAATGGGAATCTCATACCAAACAACGGTACCACTGGAATTTTTAATAATTCAAAATGAAAATCCTGATGAAGTTTGATTGAAGCTCAATTAGTTTGATTTTTTACCGTCAACTGCTCTAACTTGGGACTATCTGACAAAACAAGGGACAGCAATTTGGCCACCATTTCACCAAACCTCCAAAGTCATTTGATTTGAGTTAAGGAACGGCGTATTTAAAAATACACGATTTCTCTTTCGATTTTTCAGTAAGTTGAAATAGAGACCAGATATGCAACAGTCCCATCTTTCGACCAATCGTCCAAGTTAGAGCAGTTGACGGTACCTTGTTGCCCATTCTTTTTACACTCTGACGGCTTATAAGCAGACACCCACGCTAAACCTTAAAGAGCAGGCCAATATCTATCATCCCATCGGCCAGGCGATGTCAATCGAACTGTTCGATTACCGAACCACAAATCCAACAGTCATTGAACCAAGAAATTTCGGTAAAGTTCAATTAGTTTGATTGATGTTCGACGTGTTTGATTGAGCTGTTGCGCTAGCAATAAGTGGAACCATTTGAGCTAATAAAAACACTGATCGCATCAAACTTAATTGAACTGCAATGTATATAATCAAACATCAAACTGAAGATTTTCAGGTATTAAAGTTCAATTACTGTTCGATCAGGTTCGATAATCGAACACCTATCGTTCGATGAAATTTGATGGTTCAATTACCAAAATTGGTTTGATACGGTTTGGACGTGGACATCGTCGCCTGGCATCGGCCATCGCCATCGGGGAGGAAAAGCTGGAACTTTTTTTTAATCCAAACTCATCGAACAACAATCAAACTTCATTAGAAAAAAAACTGTCATCAAACTTACATAATCAAACTAATCAAAAAATTGTCTCGTCTATTTAGGCTTGGTAATCGAACAGCTATTGTTGGATAGCTCGACAGTTCTTCGATATATATGAAATGATTGCTGAATTTCAATTGACATAATTTCTAGGAAATATGTGGAAATACTTGCTAAATCAGACTGTTTATCACAATTGGTTAACATTTAACACATAACTATTTGGTGAAAAAAGGATGATACCTGTGCTGTTTGTAGTTTTTTGAAGAAGAGGGTTATGTGATGTTGTTGTTTGTGTAAAATTAACTCTTTTTGTACTACTTACTGAGCATTATCAATTTATTGGTGCATTCACTAACTACACAAACATAAAATACTTAGTAGTAAACGAATAATAAAACTCTACAAAAGACCAGAAAACATGATAAAAATGTCTACAGCAGCAGCAAGTTTCAAAAGCATGTGCAATCAAGCAGCCATTAGTTCTCATGATGAAGATGAATGTTTACAAAGGCTTGGTTACACATCTTGCACTATAGTATTTTAATTATCAAGAAAAGCGCTGTTTTTTATCTTTGTGAGTGAGTCCACCTTTAGAATATTGGCCGTAGTACGCCCGCAGCCAAACGCCCACGCCATAATTTGCGCCCAAAAAATTTTCTCGCCACGCACACAGAAAGGCTATCGTAATACTTTCGCTATGCGAAATTAACAAGCTAGATGCTGAATGGACCTACCTGATGACGAAAGTTAGATAGCAATAAGAAGAAAAATGAAAGCAATAAGGAGAAAAATGAAAACAATAAGTCAGAAAATAATAGCGTTTAGCAAAGACCTTAAATTTTATCATTGATTGTTGACAGGGGGGAGAGAAATAGAAGGTTGCAAAAATCAGTTTTATTGACAATTGAATGATGGTCTTCTCAAAAATCGGACTCATTCATGTTTTGAAAAATTCAAGAAAAACTGTTTTCTGGCGATTCTCGGCTGTTTCGGCAATTTTTAGAAAGTCCTAGCTATAAAAATCAGTTTTATTAACATATGAATCATGCTTGATGGTGGCATTGTTATCAATAATGTTTTTGCGTGAAAAAAAAATGAAATATCAGGAAAAAGTCCAATGGAAATTAGCAAAAACGGCATATTTCCGGCATTTCAGACCGGAAAATAATTTTTCTCGAAAATCGAACTCGGCCATAATTTGAACATTGCTAATACGCATCTTTCTGCAAAAAATCAGGAAAAAATCAGGAAAAAATCAGGATGAAAATTCGAGAAAATGTCAAAAAACAGGTTTTCCGGTATATTTCCGGCATTTTCGGCCGGAAAAAAATGTTTTTCGAAAATCGGGCTCCGTCACATTTTAGGTATTGTCATTTTGCATCAGCGTGCAAAATTTCATAGAAAAATATAAAGTACAGCTCGAGAAATTCAGAAATACTGTCTTTCCGGCGAAAATAGGTCGTTCCGGCGATTTTTAAATAGTTCCGACTTCAAAAATCAATTCTATTGAAAATTGAAACATGCTTGATGGTGAACATTGCTATTAATAATGTTTATGAATGAAAAAACAACCAATTGTAAGGAAAAAGTCCAATAAAAATCCAGAAAAACGGCGATTTCCGGCATATTTCTGGCATTTTCAGCCGGAAAATAATATTTTTCGAAAATCGGGCTCCGTCACACTTTGGGCATTGCCGTTTTGCATCTTTGTGCCAAAAATCAGAAAAAACTAATGAGCCAATCTCGAAAAAAGCTGGTAACAGACGAACGAACGAACGAACGAACGAACGAACAACGGTTAATTTATAGGACCTCCAGGTCGGTCCAATAAATTTATTACTTAATACCAGTCAAGACTATCTACAATCAGTTACAAAATACTTGGCACAAAAGGGAAATTCACCGGGGTGTTTTGAGACCACAATCGATTTGAAAGTGCTCTAAAGTAGGTTCGAAGGGTAGAGTTTAAACTCTGAGTTTTAACCAATAAATCTCTCCCAGATCGAAATAATCGATGAAATCAAGTTGAAGGCCTAAAAATTGACATTCTCACTCGAACTTCAATTTTCGAAAAATGGTAAATCAGCTAAAAGTGCCAATATATTATGGCACTGATTGTAGATGTAAAAGTTTCGACAGAAAACTGTTTTAAGTTGTGTAAGTCAGGACTAAGGGGGTTAACTTAATGTTATATTAGTTATTAGTTAGCTCGGTGAAAAATAGCTTCAAGAAAATGAAAACTTACGGTGCTCAGTTTCTTTTCCAAATCGAAACCATTTTTCATCTCCTACAAACAATAAACGAGTCCAAGTAGAATATTTCAACACAAAAAAAACATGACATAACTGAAGAAATAAGGCGAGACCAATTTAATTTGTTGTTCTACAAGCCCGACCGACCCTATTTTTGCTAAAATTAAAAAAAATGATAATGAATTTCCACTACAATATATTTTACACACTAGTTATTTGTAAGACTTAAATTTGAATAAAGCTGAAAATTATTCAAGAAATTAAATTTTTTAGAAAATCAAGCATTCCACTACACTAAAATTTTATTACAATCTTCATCGAAGATAAAAAAAGTGAATTTTGATCCAAATATTTTTAGGAAAATATTTTCGGTACCTTACCAACCCTGATAAATGAAAAATTTATTTTTATTTTACTGGCCGACCGACCCATATTTTTCTAACGATCTGCCCGTAGAACAACAAATTGCCTAATAACAAGAAAATATTATTATGTTGTAGAGAACGAGCCGCAAACTTCCTGCAAGAGTTTATTTAATGAAAGATTTGTCAAAATATTTCTATTGAAGTCTTTCATCGTGTGGTTATTTCGTTAGCATTAA
The DNA here is from genome assembly GCF_902728285.1 of Clytia hemisphaerica. Classification (NCBI taxonomy): domain Eukaryota; kingdom Metazoa; phylum Cnidaria; class Hydrozoa; order Leptothecata; family Clytiidae; genus Clytia; species Clytia hemisphaerica. The sequence continues at coordinate 1,488,725 of NW_027104530.1, forward strand.
AGAAAAAACCTGTTTCGGAGCGCCAAAGATTTTTTTCAAAAAACTGACAGGGTCATCATGAAACTATTTAGAGCCATTCCATATATGAATCTTATGCGTTTTTCAGTATTGTGCTAGATTCAATATAAGGATTATAGCCCCCACCACCTTTTAAAATTTTTTTTTACAGACCGATGTGGGAAAAAAGAATTTGAAATTCCCATCCCTCCCCTTGAGCTGAGTAGCAGAAAGGCGATGAGGCGACCCGAAGGCTCCTCTTTCGATAGCTATCTACCCGAAGGCAGAAAAGGGTGCCACTCTTTCTCCCTGGATTGCTCCACTTACCCTTGATCCTTCCCTTAATTGCTGAGCATCAGGCTGAAAGGCATCAAGTACCTTTTTGGGAATCTTTGGTATGATCCGGCTGGGGATTGAACCCACAATCTTGCGCACCGTAGCCTGATGCTCTACCACTGCACTACAGTCGCTGAATTCCTTGATCTAAGGAAAACAAAGCAATCCAACAAACCTGGGGAGGAGGCGGAGAGACTTGTTGCTTTTCCGTATTTGTATCCACTTCCATTTTCTCAACGTTTTCATCGACGTTCGCAATGGTGCTCTTTTCTTCGCTCTATAAAACAAAAGTTTCATATCGATAAATTTTTTTTTCCCTTAAAGAACCAAAATCAGTCGAATTCTTTTAAGTTCTCACGATGTGAACAACAAAGACTCGTTAGCGAACGTAACAGTAGAGATTTAACGTGTAAGTATTTTTGCTTTAGAAATTTAAATCAAATTTAAAGCAGTAGACAAATTTAGAAAGAGATTTCAGTGTAGTGTATAAAGTAAAGCTATCTTTTTAGGGGACATTTTTATTACTTTGTCGTCTCGTGACTTCTTTGCACAAGTGTCTTCGTTTTCAAATTCAGAAGTTCTCTCTCTTTTCGAAACAGGTTCCACTCCCTATGAGGGAAACAAAGTCCTTTATATGACTTTTGTCTATCGGTTTCAGCTATCCTTTAGGGACCTTATATTACTGTAGCAAATAAACTGTCGAATTACGAATAGATAACTGTGATAAAATCTGGAGAATATCTGAATTTGAAAACAAAGCTAAGCTAATCTATGCTGACAAGTTTAAATTCAAACAATTCTAGTACGTTGCAAAATTTCCAATAACTTATTTACTTGTAGTAAAATAAAACTAGAGAAACTAGTTAACCACTAGTTAACCTACCTAAAATTTAACATCTAAGCTCATTTGAACAAGGATATATTAGTCTGTAAAAGTTGGCAATAAAATTGAAAGGTATTCTTACAACAACTTCTGTTACAGACGACTGTGTTTTGATAACATCAGAATTCTTTTTGACGTCTATTGGAGCCAGCGGAGTGTCTATACTTTTCCTTTTGGAGCCGATCGTCGATACCGGAATTTCTTTCTATAAAAACACAAATGGATTAAATTTTGGGTAGATTTTAATCTATAACATATATATTATGTCGTACTGATACACTAAGTACAAAAGTATCCACTAAAGGCAGGTTGTAAGACCAAGTAGAAAAGCAGACAGCAAAAGCAGAGATTGATGGAGTGGACAATCAAGTAAAGAATTTCAAGGTGGAAAGGCTAAAAAAAGAGCTAACAGAACTAATATTTAAACCTAACTCACATTTGCCAGATCAGGTTTAGGCTGACCACGAATCATTAGAAAACTGGGAGAATTAATGTTTTCCTCTCTAAAGTCTATTTTATTTGGAACCTAGAGTAGTCGTTAATCTTTGGTACCAGTTTTGGAAGAAAAGTATAAAGACAATAGTACCTTTTCATCCTCCACACTGTTTGGTTGATCTCCACTCGACGGTTCGTCTAAAAGAGAAAGTGAGAATGAAGAATGAAAACCTCTCAAAGATTCATGTAACAAAACGTTATTAAACTTATACCCGAAAAAAAAACTGGATCAAGGTCAATTCAGTAAATTTTACGTGATAAAAATGGATTTTCGTTACTAGTAAATAAGGGAACTAGATTAAGTGTCTTGGTGATCGAAGACATACCTTTTTCTTTTTCTATTTTTGTTTCAGACATACTCCTTCGTCGGTCAGGCTAAAAATAATAAAAAAAGAAGTTAAAATTCACTTCAAACAAGACACCAACCTCTTATAAACAAAGATTTTCTCATTTCGATGCTGGCAAAATAGCAACAAATTTGAAATGCTTAAAGCTTTTGAATGATGGTATGATTGAAATTGATCAAATGACTACAAAATAGAGAATGAAAGAGTAAATACTTGTCCAATGGAGCTCTTCTTTTTGGTTCGGATAAGGTTAGCAGGTAGATAATCAATCAATTGTTTTCTATGATAGAAAAATGCATTAGTCACCAATTAAAAAAAAATCATTTGTTTAATCCCAAAGCAAATTCTGACTATGACAATTTGCAAAGCGTTTTTTCAAATTTTGACCTCAAAAATTTTCTGGTCGCAAAAGTTTGCACGGCCTAGAGTTTCTCTGAATTTGAAAACAAAAAAAACAAACCAAAAACAATCACAGATGCAAAGGATGATATGCCTATTTCTTGAAAGGGTGTGATGTTTCAGATATGAAAATGTGCATAGACTTTGAAAAGAAAGAGTATAAGTAAACGGGATAAAAAAGCCTACTTTCGAACATGCTTGACCTCAGTCTCCATGCCTTCTTTAAACATTGCAATTTGTAAAGCTTGCTTATGTACTGAAAGTAAAAAAAGGAAACATTTCTTAAACTCAAGGCGGGAGATCCGCAACCATTAAGAGTACTATAGTAAAGATTTATAACTGAAAGTAGTTTAAAATACCAAAAGTTAAAGGTCTCTTATGCTTCCATGCCTTCATATCTAAAAACGCTTTACATCCTCATCTATTCAGTAGGAATAATCGGAACTGTCCAAATATTGTCACATTTAAACGATAAAAAAATCTTGAGCATGCAAGTACCTGTATTTGTGAAGTATTGTATTTCAGCTGTGATGTCGATATTTACATTTTCTGTACCCTCTAAAAAAGAAAAGAGGTATAAGAAATGATTTGATCACGATTGATTGAGCGAAATACTGAAGATGACCAAAAAAAGTATCTAGTTTGAGTAAAGAAAACTATTTAACCCCATTCATACTAGGCTTTTATGAGCGGTTCAAAACTAGGGGACGCTTTCCTGAACCACCCCTTAACTTTTGATCTAGTTTTTATTTTGAAGCTAAATAAAAGTTAGGAATTTACAGAAAATTTCATGGCAAAGGCTCTATTAACATTAAATTGATCTCCGAACAGAAACAGCCCCCCCTAGTACGAAAAGGGTTAAGTTTATTTCATTCTCAAAGTTTCATGCCATCATCAAAGTATCCTTGAAAATGAAAGTGATTGTTACCTGGTTTTTGGAATATAAGCCCAATAAACCATCTCGATACTGATTTTTCGCTGAAATAGTAGCAGAACGTTGTCAGAATGTTTTATCTTTGTCAGTAACGTTATAAAAATAACGCGTTCAATCGCTTGAAGAAAATAAACTAAACTTGTACCCCTTTGAAGACTTGCCACCCATTGTCTTCAAAGTGGCACCGAAATACAAAAGGTACAAAGTAAAAAAAGACGCCTCTGATTACTAACTTCAGCGCCCCTTTGTTCTTTTACACCTAAGGTGTGTCAATTTTTGACCAAAAAGAGAGAAAAAACCCCAAAATTTAAGTCCTCGCTTCGATCGCGTTGTTTTTAAAAAGATATTTACTTTTCATAGGGGGAGAGCGCCAAAATCAAAATCTTCTAAAATTACCACCCCAGTTTGCCCGAATTTTAATCAACCCACCACACTAGAAAATATCAGTAAATATCATCTGGAAACTTACTCCGTCTTTTTCAGTGCGTCAAATTTTTTTGGGTTGACATGAGCCAATTTGACGAATTGGTTCCGTTCCAAATTGACAATCAATATACGGATTTTAGATTCCACCAGACCTTCCCATTCCAAATGGTGTTCTTGATTACTGGAGTATGCACTGAGAACAATGTAATGCCTACAAAATTAAAAATAAAATTGGTATGAAGAGACCATATTATTGATAAAAGCATTTTCTTTCTTTATTACTTGGCTTTTCACGATTGACCGTAGAATCTTTCTCATTCCCGAGGTAAAAGTTTCTATTGCCACTCTACAACAGAAAAACACAAACACTCCGGATAGGTACCCGTAGAAAAAAACAGCCGATGATTCCAAATAAAGCGTCAAAAATGATTTCTCGAGAATGAGAAAGTTTAACCATCTAACCGTGTGTGAAAATAGAAAAAGTAGTCTATTGCAAAGGCCAAAATTTGCTAGAAACTAACAGAGAAGTAATGAAATATGGAAATAACTGGGAAAAGAAAAGTGTAATTATGAACTTGTTCTGGTTTAAAACAAATTACACTGAAAAGTTTGTAAAATATAATACAATTTTGAAATACAAAAGGAATTAAAAATTAAAAAAATCTAACATATGAGGTTAAACCCTTGATGACCGAAATACTTAGATCTAATGATCTAGTCGATATGCTGCAAATCCAAAGATAGAATAAAAAAAACATAAGAATTTCTCTATATCGAAATCTAAGCAATCGGGTCGTCAAAGGTCTAACAGGGTATCTGCAAAATTGGAATACTTCCGAACGCTTGAGAGAAAAATTTGAGAGCTCTTATGTTTAAAAAATTCATCGGAAACTCAGTATCCTATACTTGCAAATACCCACATTTAGAATTACTATAATTGCGACGAAGTGGATTCGTCTGATGTTGCATTGATTCGTACTTGTATTTCTGGAAGAAGTTTGCAGTAGTAAATATGGATTCCCAAGTTGACTTGCTACAATAAATTTCATCCATTGTCTGAAAGCCTGTAGTGTATAAATATTGTTGAAGAGAAAAGAAAATGCAAGACACAAACAAAAACAAAAACGTGCTAGACAACCGATAAAATATTAGGCACTGTAGCGAAATCGCTTTCAATAAGACAGTGGGGGCAAATAAAAAATTAGTGTCTGAGAAAATTCTTCTATCTAATCTTACTATGATATTTTGAGATTGGCCTTTTTCCAGTTTGGAGTTCATTCATTCAAATATTTTAAGGCCCTACCATAATGGGTTTTGTAGGTCAGAAAGAAATCCAAGAAACGTTTCCTTTCGTTAACAATTAAAAAGGAGCATTCGAAATTTTAACTGAATAACATACTTGGTACAATATTGTCAGTCACATTGAAAAACTTTTTTTATTGAAACTCAGTAATACTAAGATTTTACATCTTATCGCTAATCAGGTTGGAAGTGTAAAGCAAAATGGATTGAAATTGACGTGAGAGCCAGAAACGTGTATTGAAAATTTTTTTATCATACCGAGTTTGAATTCTTCTTCCATAACCGTCCTTGTAGACATTGAAACATTGAATGTGGAATTTTGATTTGGATACGCTGGTGTGATGATGGGCATCAGATGATATCGATCAGCTGGATTTGTCTGAGCAAAAAAATACAAACAAAATGAAAGAAACTACAAAAGCCTCAAGGTTCTTATCCTAGCATAGCGATCTTGCTTTGTGTAGGACCTTACTAGGAAATACTAAATTCTAAATCGTATTACTATACACCAGAAATTAACACTGTTTCTACGATTTCTTCATTATCTATGACCTGTTTAATTTTCTTGAAAACCCAAGGGGAATCTAATTTTATATGCAATAAGTTTAGAAAAAAATAAAAAATAAATATTGCATTAATACATACCCTTGGATCCCAAACTTGAAAGTTTAGCTTATTTTCTGTTGGCATTTGTTTTAATAGAACTGGCTGTGGCCAAGCCCTGAAATTAAAGAGGATAAAAATATAGCAATTCATAATGTTATCGGGATATCTTTAGACTCCTTCTATTGCAGTCTAGAACACTGTTAGAAGCTTCCTATAAAAATGAAATAATCATATTAACCAATCATTCTAGCTCAACTCTACTTGTACTTTTACATGAGAGCTGAAGAAAAAATGAAGTAGAACAAGGCCATTAACGGATAAGGAAAAAAGAGAAACATCTTTACCATTTAGAGTATATAAGGAAGAATTTTTGTACTAAAGTAGCAGCAACTGCTTTGGGATATAATTGACATATCCTTGCTACCAACATAGCCCATGAAACACCACCAAGGAATCCCAGGACGTTTGAATATATCATATGATCTATAAAAAGTGTTTAATATTAAAAATTAGAAGTTTGAAATATAATATATACAATAATTTTTACAACTAATTGGTTTCAAAACTCATTTTTTTTGCAAATATCGCGTATTTCCATGAGGTTAAAAATTTCAAAATTCAAAACAAAAGAAAAGCGCATACTCAAGAAAATAATCTCAATGAACAGAACAAAAGAGATATGAAGCCTATGTAAATCTGGTACCTTAATAAATTCAAGACAAAGACAAGATTGCATATCAAAGAAATTCAACATAATTCTTACTTTTTGCCCAAACTTTGATTGCTCTCAGAGTGAGCCTGAAATTATTTATATCAGGAACCAGACGTAAAATTTCGTCAGTTACACGACAACCTGAAGTATGTAAGAATAGTATTCAAAAGTGGAACTATTCCAAATTGGAATTGCATTTAAAATTGTCGATAATAAATTAAAATTGAGGAAAATTCAGCTGTTTTATTCTCTAGAAGGATCAATAATAACCAGATCAACAACCACTCAGGAGAGAAAATTACTGAAGCGGTATTCTTATACACAGCAAAAAAAAATTCACATTGTAAACAGCCAAATTTGTACAAAATGGCACAGCGATGCTCTAAGACTACATTACTGATCAGACACTTACCGTTTAAACTACGAACACATCTAGGGTCCAAATTTTTTAACAAATTTTCATCAAGAAGATCAAGATTCTCTGGGATTACAGTCAGTGCAAGTCTTGCAAACAATAAATCAATCTAAGAAAGGAATATATAATTAGTTAGCATATAGCATCTATCACTGCTTTTTCTCAAAGTAAACTTTATGGTGCGAAATTTTAGAGAGACTTTACATCAGCTAAAATACAACACTGGAATTTACATTACAAAATATCAATGGAAAGAATGAAGTGAAACTTTTTACTTCGATTCCATCAAATTCCATCTTGATAACTGGTACAAAACTTTCTTCTACTGCCTGAATAAAAGAGTGAGTTTATTTGCATTAAAGTTCAACCATTGTGAATTGTATAAAGTAGACCTAAATCTAATAATTGATCAAAAAAAATTGCAAGGATTTCTATTCACAACGTTGAAGAACATTTTAATGAGAAAATGAAAATGTTCATGCTTACTCTGACGTCACTCGTTTCTTCTCTCTCTTTCAAGAATTCATAAAATGTACTAAAGAAATCAGTTCGTTCCACATGTCTAGGTGCAACTAACAGGGTGTCAATATCAGCTCCTAAGATCGAAGGTAAATTATCAATTTTCAATGGATAAATATAGGCTGGTGCCCACATTCATAATAATGATTATTTAAATCTTATTAATATGTCAATTGTTATTTCGAAAAAAAGCTATTCAAAATTGAAGACTGGCAAAGAACGAAGAAAGAAAGATTAATAATGTGGTAGAACATAGAATTTCCAAATTGTAAACTCTACAAAAAAAGAAAGATTCTAAATCAATTGTAAGCTGTGAATAGAAAAGATAAGATTAATGAGCCAAAAAATCTAGTCCTATCTAAAATTGAGAAATGTTTTTTTTAAACTATACAAAAAAGAAAGATTCTAAATCAATTGAAAGCTGTGAATGGAAAAGATAAGATTAATGAGGCAAAAGATTTAGTCCTATTGTTATTGAAAAGATAGCTATCGGTAGCTCAAATGCACGGAAAAATTTGATACGTTACAGTATCTATTGCATTACCTTTAGTGTGAACACCCAGCCGAAAAGAACCAAATGTGAAGATTTTGCCACCAACTGTTTTTGCAATTGACTCTGGCATATTCTACGAAAACAAAAATTCTTTTAATAATGTTTTCTAAAACTTTCATTAAAAAAATTTAAAAAATAACAGAAAGCAGATTTACCACTAAAATACTAATCCTTAAAGGGGAATTAACGTTTCAAAATTGTCAACAAATAAATTATAGATTCAAATAGAGCTCATTGAGACAATTTCAAATATATAAGGTTTATAGCAGGGGGGGTCAGTACTAAAATGTCAGACATATATGAGTACTAAAAGGATTTTCAAGAATTTCTTGCATACCACCACCTATTTTTCGAAAATGTTATTTTAGTACACATGTACTAAAATTATTTTGATTAATTTAACATAGATACCACCCATTTTTTGCCCTTTTACGAGTTTAAATTTACCAAAATGGGGTCATTGTTACAAACCTAGTCAAATTTAGCGCATCAATCTGCAAAATGATATAATTTCATTACTAAACTGTGCTAAACTGTACATAAAAATATTTTAAAAAAAATATTTAAAAAATTTGAAAAATTCTGAAAGATTTCTGAAGATTTTTTCGAAAATTCCTGAAAAAAAAATCAAATTTTTTCCAAAATTGTTAAAAAAATGCTCCATTTTGGCTAATTTTAGAACAAAATACTAAGATTTTTCAAATTTTTCTTTAAGGGACCACCTTTTTGGTATTTTAGTACGCATGGTACTAAAATTATTTTTGAGCTTTTTTGCGGCACCACCACGTCACTAAATGTCATGATGTCTGAAATTTAGTACCGACCCCCCCTGTTTATAGGCCTTTACTCTTCTAGATCCAGAATACCGTAAATCACCGATTAAGCGCCCCGCTCGAATAAGCGCCCCCCATTTAGTTAAAATAATTTCATAAGCGCCCTGCTCGAATAAGCGCCCCCCTTTGAATAAGTGCCCCCCCCTCCAGGGAGGGGCGCTTATTCGAATTGGTGACCTAGGCTAATTTCCGGGATAAGAATTTCTCTTCAGATGATTAACAGTCGAAAAAAATTAACTTGTTATTGAAGAAGATGAAGACGACGACAAAGATATTGTTATTGATTGAATAAGATATTGTCTTAAAAAGAAAAAAACGATTAAGAATAAAATGATAGAAATTGTCAATTGGATTTTTCTTTTATTCATCCTTTTTTGAAGTTAAGTTTAAGCAGATTCCGAATTTGTTGATATACGAATTTCTGAAATAAAAAAATAAGCGCCCCGTTTGAATAAGTGCCCCGCTTGAATAAGCGCCCCCCTCAGAGCCTGAAAAATTAAATAAGCGCCTGGGCGCTTAATCGGTGATTTACGGTAAGGGTTGTTTGAAAATTCCCTTGCGTTGCTATGGATACGAAAAATATGACGTAGCACACGCCCTGTGTTTCTATTTTTTATAAGGGAAGAGTGGTGAATGATGATTTAAAATGCAGTTTTTGAGTTTCTTTTTACCGTTAGAAAGTTCACTGCACCTTTGGAATACTAACTAGACTCTCCTAGTATTATTTCTTCAACGTTTTGCTATAACTACTCTAAAAAAGATTAATTTCTTATGTTTTTTATCTCTTTTACAACAAAATAGAGTGTAACAGTAAGAATAGTTGGAGCGCATGTGACGTCACAAAATCAACAGAGTTTTTCTCCATTGTAGAGTCAAAATTGTGAGAAATTAAAGATTGAATAACTCAATGAATAAAAGACATTATGAAGTGGTTCTTTTTTGTTCCATCACATTTTTCTTCCTCTTTAATGTTTCGAAAAAAAATCTCAGGGTTAATTCCAAACGTTAATTCCCCTTTAATTTGATTACCACCCCTTTAATGTCAATAAAGAATCAATAAAATACCTTTTTTATTGATGTAGCATAGATCCATTCTAATGCTAACTTGTTTAATTTTCCCAACACAACCATTCTTTGAAATAAAGAGAAATAATTATTTCAATGACGCTTTAAAATGTTTTAAACAATAGAAGGTTGTCAAATACAAATAAATTGGTAGTGTTCCTGGTAGCATCAAGGGGGAACAAAATTGGGCTTCCTATGAAAGACAAAAGCAAAATATAATCAATTGATGTCTTAGAGATTGTGATCAAAGTAAAAAAACTATGCTGATGAAAACCTGTGTTGGATTTCTTCTTGTGTTTCAAAGACTCCATAATTTCTCAATGTTGATTCCAATCCTTGGGTCAATTCTTCATCCTATGAACAAAAAATTATTAAATTATTAAATAAGAAATTTACACATGTATCCAAACACTATTATTACGCCAGACAAACAAACTCGTGTTCATTCAATCCCTTAGAACCTAAAGTCATTTCTTTATACATGCAAGAAAACATCTACATAAATAACACTGTTTGAAACTGAGATTTAGATGTATTTGAAAAATACTTTAATGTTTGAGAAATTTTATGAAAGAAATCATAATATCCGTTGAATGAATAAAATTTTAATGGGTTTTCTTACAATAGGTTTTGGTCCAGCCAAAGATATTGGTGATGTTATTCCATATTGCTTTACTTCTGATGATCCAGTTCCAGATGTTGCTGAGGTTGTTTGGCTGCTAAAATAAGAAAGAAGTCATAAATGAAAAAAACTACACACAGAAGCATAAAAAGCCTCTAAATTCATTTATTAATTTATTTAAAAGTTTGCTTTAAAATTTAGAATTTGGGATAAAGGGCAGGGTAAAGATAGTGGAAAAGGATGATTCTTTAATTTGAGTTCATAAAACTCGAGAAAATTCACTTCAAAGAGGGGGACTTTTTTCTGCAACACCTGGTTTAATAATCATACATTAATGTGTCATTGTTTTAAATCTGGAGTTATAAATTATTCAACATAACATCAAGATTAGTAAAAGGTCTTTTGATATTTGTGAGTGCACTCTTATTATAGTTTTGATAGACCTTTTGCAGGATGCAATGTCATGTTGAGTGTTTAAAAACTCTGGCATCACAACAATAAACCACAAAAGCATAATTAGGAAACGTGTGTGCAAAATATTTTTTATTGATGCTGGAGCCAGAGCCACGTAAAATATTTGTTGTTGTTATTCCTGTCAGAGATACAAAGTCATTTGGGGTTACATAAATGAGGGAAAGGCAACACTCAACAGGTCAAAAGCAAAAAAAGCTCTGTGAAATGATTATTTCCAAACTTCTTGATCATGCCATATTTAATTACCTTAAAAACCCCCTCAATTTTTAGGTAATTTTTGTGTAACTATGGGAAAGCATCCTCTTGCTAAGAAGGCTTGATATCAAAACAAAACCACTAAAAGGTTTTAAAAATAACTGAACAAGCTTGACCTAGATTTGTTTGTTAATGTTGTTTAGCTTGTACCCATTGAAACGCGGAGTATGCTTGAGTTTTAAATTATCTAAGATGACATTGTGATTAGGAAAAGACCTATTTCTACTGTTCCTGTAGCTATAATCTCTTGACCATGCATTTTTGTATGGGTATTCTGCAATTTTACCTGACTATTATTATCCGTGGAAATTTTACAATGAAATTTAAATTTTTTTTTACAATTTTCAGCAAACTAGAAAATTGGGAAGCTTTTTAATTCCAAGAATCAGAAATGAGATCAGGAAAATTTCTACAATAAGGCTGCTGTCACAAATAACTTGTGTTCACGTCATCCAACAGACTGATAATTTTTCTTGCTTTTCCGACTCTTTTGAGTCAGAAAGTCACAAAATTGTGGGAATAAAAAAGATTTGTTTAAAACCACCTCATTGTTTGTTGAGTATTATTTCATTTATTGAAAAATACACATTTCAACATTAATCTTAAAATCTCTTTTATTGTTTAAGTATCTCCGGGGCTCAATGTTGAATAGAAAATAAGCGAGCAGAATCGGCCTTGCAAGTGGGTCGGACAAAATGTCCGATCAGGGTTGCTTTAGCTTGAAAATTATGGTTTTTGGGTCAGACAACGAGCAATTTGGGTTGGACAATGTCTGATGTCCGACTGTTATTTCAAGCCCTGGGGATTGACAAAACCTGGAGAAAACCTTTTCCGTACATATTATGTAGCTGAAGAATCTTAAGACACAGTATTTAAAGTGAAACAAGATGGTGGAAATTTGTGATTGGAGGTTTTTGTAATTGGACAGCATGACAAAGGTTTGTTATAAATTAGCATAGCAGAGACAAATCAGGAGGTAGGGTAAATTGCGTTTTGACTTCAGTGATTTTTGAAGCAATAGGAGTTCGATTTTTTCAGTTTGGAGTAAAAAAATTGATTAGTTTGATCATGGAGGTAATAAAAATATAGATGGAGATACCACTCCTACTATTCTATTTTATTGCATCGTTGATAGCAAACTGTTGCTTTGTTGCTTTGGGAAAAAGCCATTAATTTTGCTTTCGCTCATGGGAATACTTGAGTCAAAGAGAATTTGAATAAAATCACACATTTTTTATTTGTTCATTGTACTCTAGGGGCTGAGTTAGGTCCCATATGCACATCGGCGTATAGTCATTTTTTCTTTTGATCATGAAAGTATAGTCCTTGAAGAGTCAGAAAACGTCTGTGGCGTTATTTGGATCACGCTCAAATTTCCATAATGGCGGATTTTAGATTTTCAACCCCTTTTAGCCCTCTTGCTTGAAAAAAGTTTTTTTTTGACTTTAAACATAGACATATTATATATCAATCGATCACAAATTTTATGCTGATCAAGAAAAAGGTCACAATCATGGTATGAAAATTTCCTTATCTGGAGATATAAAGCACTTTCGATTTCGATTTTTTGAAATGACTACTTTTGGTTCCAGATTTGCGTGGCTGTAACATTTGATTGGCTTACTTTATTTACTTGAAATTTTCGGAGGGTCTTGCCTACCGTTCAAATAATAAAATTCAGAAAAATTTATTTTCTACATGAATTTCGAAATCCATAATGGCGGATTCAAAATTTTCTTTCGTCACCTGGGCTCTTAGGCTCTGCCAGGCTAAGAAAAATATTTTTTTGAGCTTAAAACCCAGCATATTATATACCAATCGATCAGAAATTTTATGCTGATTAAGAAAAAAGTCAGAACCATGGTCTGAAAATTTCATTATCAAGAGATACGAAGTACTTACCTTTTCTAAGTTTTGAAAACGAAAGTACTTCATAACTCGAGATAACAAAGTTTTCAGACCATGGTTTTGACCTTTTTCTTAATTAGCATAAAATTTCTGATCAATTGGTATATAATATGCAGGGTTTTAGGCTCAAAAAATATTTTTCTTAGGCTAAGTCAGAACCATGGTCTGAAAATTTCATTATCAAGAGATACGAAGTACTTACGTTTTCTAAGTTTTGAAAACGAAAGTACTTCATAACTCGAGATAACAAAGTTTTCAGACCATGGTTTTGACCTTTTTCTTAATCAGCATAAAATTTCTGATTGATTGGTATATAATATGCAGGGTTTTAGGCTCAAAAAATATTTTTCTTATGCTAGCAGAGCCTAAGAGCCCAGGTGACGAAAGAAAATTTTGAATCCGTCATTATGGACTTCGAAATTCATGTAGAAAATAACTTTTTCTGAATTTTATTATTTGAACGGTAGGCAAGACCCTCCGAAAATTTCAAGTAAATTAAGTAAGCCAATAAATGTTACAGCCACGCAAATCTGGAACCAAAAGTAGTCATTTCAAAAAATCGAAATCGAAAGTGCTTCATATCTCCAGATAACGAAATTTTCAGACCATGATTCTGACCTTTTTCTTAATCAGCATAAAATTTGTGATTGATTGGTATATAATATGTCTATGTTTAAAGTCAAAAAATTTTTTTTTTTTAGCAAGAGGGCTAAAAGGGGTTGAAAATCTAAAATCCATCATTATGGAAATTTGAGCCTGATCCAAATAACGCCACACACGTTTTCTGACTCTTCAAGGATTATACTTTCATGATCAAAAGAAAAAATGACTATACGCCGATGTGCATACGGGACCTAACTCAGCCCCTAGAGTATTGTGTGATGACAGTTTTGTTGATAAAACATAAGAAAACCTTGCAAGAATAAGCACAGAACATCAAATATGAAATGTTCGCTGCTCAGGGAATCCTCAGCAAATTTTGTCATTTTTTACATATTTAATAATGCCAATCTTTCAACTATATTCTATCAAAATTTTGAGGCAGCTGCTATTTTAGATCTAAAGATATTTCTAGCAAAGAACCTTCCACAAACAACAAAGAATTCGCAAAATTTGAAGAAGTTTACCTATTGAAAGTTTCCTGATAAAATAAAAACTTCTTTTAAAACTATAAAGAAATTATTACTCGAAAAAAATTCGCATTTTACCTAAAAATATGAGGTTTCGTTGGACAGAATAACTTTACTTTAGTTCTTATATTCTATATCTTGACTGATTTTTGCTATAAAGGATTGGTAATCAAAGGAGGCCAATTTGAAGGAAATTTCTAAAGAGTTTTATGACTTCTCTGGCAATTACAGAAAAGTTGTTACTCCATCTAACTTTTATTACCTCTATGGTTTGATGATATTAAAGGGACATAATTTTAGTACTGACGAAATTTGTAAACAAACTGTATATCGCTGTGTCAATTCAAGACAGCCTTAAGTCCATTTTTTCCATTTTGAGATAATTGACTTTAAAGGTTGAGATGTGTTGGACTTAAGGCTACACATTTTATGTCAATGCTTCATAGAAAATAAAATTTGCACTAAAATTTAGGACTTAAGGCTGTTTATGGTTGATATATTATGGAACTTTCTAAATTCTTATTTTTTTTGAATTGCAAAATACACCTCTTTCCCATTAGAATTCTGTGGACTTGAGGCCGTTTTTGGAAAGCGTGCATGCTAAAATAGGGGGTTATGGTCTTCTGTCTTGAATTGACACGGCGATATGCAGTGGGATACAAAATCAAAACAAATGTCACATGTCAAAATAAAAAATAAAAACGAATATGGCTGATTTTGATTGTTTCAATTGTTTTACAAGTTTTTTCTGGATAGGTGATTTTAATTGTTCTCTTTAATGATATGTCGTTTGTGCAATGTTTACATTTTACCACTTTTATGTCCCTGTAAGTCCTCATATCTTCCTTCACTTGCAAAAACTTTATTGTGGCACGCGATCGCCATTTTGACAGTTCCCAGACTTTTAAAGATTTACCGGGATTATATTATATTATATCCAGAATTAAACTTTAATCGTTCGATGAGGTTCGATTCTAGTTCGATTAGTTCAATTGTTTGATTGTTTGACAAGTTCGATTGATCGGGTCTGGTCTACAACTGGTCAACACAGAACTAGACAAAATTAGCAACTGGCTAGTCAATAACAAACTTTCTCTTAACGTATCTAAATCTTGCTACCTTCTTTTCACAGGAGAACCAAAAGAATCATTTAACATCAAGCTCAATGATACAGAAGTCACAAGAATGGACACAGTCAAATACCTCGGCGTCCATGGTTGATGACAAGTTAACAACATGGAAAGCTCAAGTCAATAACGTACTAGGTAAAGTAAAAACGGCAACTGGAATGCTGAAACTGGTACGCTACCTTGCTCCAAACACTGTCAATTGAATCTTGTACCACTGTTTCATTCAATCTCAAGTCCAGTATGGCCTAACTTCTTGGGGAGCACCTTCTACCAGGGGCCTCGCCTCAATAATGAACTTAACTAATAAAATTATTAACAACATTAATAAACACACACAAGATGAAGCCGACATATTTATACCTTTAAACCTAAACAAACTGTACATTCTTCAATACTGCAAACTACTTTACTCTCATGTAATTGATAAAACTCCCCCGTCATCATTAACCAATCTCTTTAAACCATCCTGATCACACCCATGATACAAGACACACAGGAAATCATGGCATTTTTAACATTCATCACTGTGATGCAATCTTACCAATCTCTTCTTATTCTCCACAATTCTGGAATAATTTTTATCCCCTAACCAGGGAAGTCTTCTACATCGAATCCTTCTGTTCTCGTGTAAACGTTGCCTCCTAAATTCTGAGTAACGTATATATACAATATATTTACCTATGACATTTGTTTTCTTTGTGTTTTTTTTATTTTTTTATTGACGGTTTTAGTTTCATATCTCTAGTTTATTGATAGAGTAACCTATCATTTTCATTTAGCTTTTAAGCTATTTTTAACCGTTTTAACCATGTATATTTCCATCTTCTTCTTTGAACTGTAAAATGTGTGTGAGAGCCACAGGGTTGGATAGTGGCGATCCAATCCCAGTTCCTTCCCATCTAGTATGCTTTCTACAACGTTGTGGCAGAAACGTGTCAAAGGTGTGGCAACTTTGTCTAGTAGAAAGTACACTTCTTTTTTCATTGTTATTTTAGTTTCTTCGGCTGGTTCCGTGGAGTTTAAGTTTTAGTTTATTTAATATTTGCGCGCGTTTCATACGTTCACAAAACACATCTTTTTACATCTTTTTATCTGTGGTGGTGTCTAGATAACACTGCTTGGCCTACCTACACAACCCTATTTCCATCATATAGGAGGATATTTTCACAAATGGCCGAAATCCTGTGTAGGTCGAAAACTGAGGAACAGATAATGTGTTTTTTTGAAATATTTCTTGACTCATATTGAGTTACTTCTTTCCATCTTAACTCATATTGAGTTACTTTCTTCCTTAAAGTCATTTTAGATCACTAGTTTTACATTGACGGATTTCTATGTCATCATATTTTCCTTTTCTACTCCAACCTGATTGATTTTCTGTGAATGTTCATTCTAGATTTTTGTTGTATTTGTATTGTCTTTTTGTTTTGTGGGTTTTTGTCTTTATTGTTTCCATTTTGAGTAGTTGAAGGTTTTATACTTCTAGACTATATATATATTTCAACAAAGTATATTTTATTTTTCCCTGCAGTTAGGAACATTTGGCGAGTTCCTGTACAGAGTCGCAATCAAAAAAATCATAACAACACTCATTAAAAAATGGCGTTCGTGTAATTCTCACTACTTTTAGCCTAGGCGATGTAGCAAAATAGAAAGTACTAGACGATTCCTGTCGTCACAAACGCCAGTTTAGCTTGCGCAGAAAATAATGCTGTATTTACGAATTTAAGGGCAAAATGACGCACTTAAAAGACCAAATAATAAATACTATGATTTCAAAACAATCATGAATATATCCAAACTTACGGGACAACACTTTATATCCACTTCTCGTGCGGAAGACCTCCGTTTTTTACCTGCGCATCGACTATTTAAAAAATCAGATTTTATTAACGTTTTCGTAGAAAGTGCCACGCCTTCTAAAATTCGAGAAATAACATATTTAATGTTTTGTGACGTCATTTAGGCTCTAAATGACGTCATCGAAAGGTCAATAAATTTTTTACTTCACTGAAATCAATTTGTCATTTACCCAAAAGATTCTCTTGATGATTTCCGATCCAATGAGGGGTCAACAATTGCTTAATTCTTCCTCAAACTCAAGATATTGGATTTTTCAGGTTTTGATGACGTCATCGAACCCAAAATGTCTCAATTTGAACATATTTATTTCTGAAAGTTTCTATATACCCACTGTTACCCCTCCCATCTTATTTCACATAGAATTTCCGATCCAATGAGGGGTCAACCATCTCCTAAAACTCCTTTCCAATCTCGAGATATCGCATTTGTCCTCTTTTGATGACGTCATCAATTGAAAACGCCTAAAAATTCAGCCAGAATTCAAAGTCACACTCAAGCCTCATTACTGCCCTGATGGCTTTGAAAACCTCACGTAGGTTATATCACCAATGTGTTTCTAGATTATGTCATAAGTTTGGAGAAAGACAAATTGAAATTCAATTCAACTACACTACACAAACACGGCAAAACAGGGGGTCGTTTATTTTCGATTTCAGATAGATTTGATTTCTGCCCAACTCAAATTTTAAAAATCTCAAATTTCTGACAATTCCTATTGCCGACTGACTGACCCTAAAATTATGCGAAGACAAATAATTTGCAACCGCCGCAGTCTAATTGAAAAATTGGATGAGGAAACTATTTTTCCAAACCTCCATCCAAAATGCGTGAGAGTTCAAACTGTTTAAAAATTGTGTGAGATATTGAAGAAATACTTGAGTCTTACACTCAATGCACCTTGGCACCTTGTTTTTTTCGGGCCCTAGCTAGGCTGGCAAACACTTGAATCTCTCGGATATTCTACTTTACTTTGTTTGTTTCTCAAATACCAGGGGATGTCAATCGAAAAATTCGATTACCGAATCAATCGAACTTAATTTAAGCCAATCGAATGATTGATTTTCGATTAGCCGAATTGATCGAACGCCAATCGAATTTCACATCTTTTTTTTGATTGGATTCGATTACCGTTCGATTGGTGTTCGATTGATGTTTGATTAGTTTCGATTAACGTTCGATCAGTTTCGATTAACGTTCAATTGGCATTTGATTAATTCGATTTATGTTCGATTGGCATTCGATTGATTCCATTTATGTTCGATTGGCAATCGATTAAATTTCATTCCAGTTTTTTTGTAATTTTCCGACCCTTAGAGAGACTGATATGAATTTTTATGATATTTGCTACCCTCTTAGAGAGACAATTTGAAAGGTGAAAAAACCAACCCTTACCGTCCGCACATACCCATCACCCATTTTTGCCTAAGTAACCCCCTCCAGGAATTAAGCAAACATTCTTCCGCTAACTTCTTTTGGCGGGAAGGGAATTTCATGGTGGTGTTACAAAAAATCTTCCAAATTTAGCCCGCAAAAAAATTAAACTTATTAAAGTAAAAGTTGGTCGAACGTTAATCGAAGTCGATCGAACGTTAATCGAATTTGATCGAACGTTAATTGAAGTTGGTAGAACATTAATCGAGGTTGATCGAACGTTAATCGAAGCACGACCCTCGACATGGCCCGAGAATTCTCGGGCCTCTTCGGGCCATGTTCGGGCCGAGAGACCCTATCAATTCTTTTGGCCCAAACATGACCCGAGTCATTCGGAGTCATTCGGGCCATGTTCGGGCCATGTTAAATGTTAAATTGATTCAGCATGTCCAGTCAAACAAAATAGTACAAAATAAGATTTGTCTGTTTTGTTTAAGTTTTGTTTATATCGCTCAAAAAAACTTTACGAGCTTCCCGTGGACACGCTTCAGTTTAAAACCAGGACCAGTTTACTAGCAAATATTTCCACCCTGCCTAAGTATATTTATAACTATGTTTTCATACCAAATAAGACATTTGTGACTCCCCAAGCGATTTGAAGTACACAAAAGTCCGATCGGCTAAAGCGGGTAAAAGACCGGTCTCATAGCGGGCGGAGTGAAATTTCAAGCGGCCTAACATTTTAGAACATCGGCCATGAAGCGGCCAATGGAATTTTTCCAAGAATGGCCTCAAGGCCTCTATTAGAGGCTTTTTCTTGATCGAGAGACCGGGCAAGCGGCCAGCGGCCTATTTAGCGGCCAGCGGCCTATTTAGCGGCCAGCGGCCTATTTATCGGCCAGCGTCCTATTTAGCGGCCAGCATCCTATTTAGCGGCTTTCTTTAGGGATCTTCTCAAAGATATAATCGATTTTCGTTTATGAAGTTTGATTAATGACTCGACTATTTATTCTCCTATATTCAATTATTTTTAATCTCCCATATTTGATTATTTAATCCTTGTTGTATTCGATTAATTAATCCTTTTTCGCTTATATCTTAGGGATCTTCTCAAAAATATAACCAAATTTTGGTAAAAATGGTTTCGGTTAAATTCGGCTGTTTAACCGAATCGCTTTGGTAAAAAGTTTAACTAATTCGGTAAAAGTAATTATTGAATTCGGCTTTAGCTTGTGGAATTCGGTTAAAGTTTTACCGAATTTCGGCTATAAAAA
The DNA here is from genome assembly GCF_902728285.1 of Clytia hemisphaerica. Lineage (NCBI taxonomy): Eukaryota > Metazoa > Cnidaria > Hydrozoa > Leptothecata > Clytiidae > Clytia > Clytia hemisphaerica. The sequence continues at coordinate 1,508,574 of NW_027104530.1, forward strand.
TTTTTACGCTGTCTAGAATTCCACTGACTGAGACGGGGATATTAACAAAAGGATCGTTCGTGGTGAGACAGGGTTGTCTTGAAAATTGTTCTTTTAACTACTTACATATTCTGAATTTGTTTATCTAGTATTTTTGAATAGCGAAATACTTTGCTCTCTTACATTTCTTTTCAAATCATAACAACGAACGAAGCAGAGTGCAGACTTTTACTAAATGTTTGTTTACATTGAGCTCCCTCTGCGTGCTTTCCTTCCTTTTATCATGTGAACTTTTACCAAAAATAGTGATGAAATACACTCCTTCTGAGTGTGTCTCTTTCTTTTCACGTGATTTTCACTTTTTCTCTCTCGCATTCTAAAAGTTGCATCAAGCATTCGAAACATCACAGATCAGGAGCTTGTGACAAATCAGGAGCTTATAAGAAAGCAAAGCCTGCAAGATCATAGTGGGCACCCCCCCTGGATTCAGGGGGGGGGGTTGAGGATTTTCAGATTTTTAAAAATAGGTGGGGGTTGGGTTGATGAGAAATTTCAGGTGGGGGTAACCCTATGTAGGTGGGGTAACATTTTTCAGGTGGGGGTTGTCAAGTTTTCTGTATTTAACTTCGTTTGATTTTGTACTTTTTTGTCTTTTTCAACTTTCCACATACTATACTAGATAAAAATATAAACAAATGACTGTCATAAGTTCTGAAGGTTAAAAAGAGTTCATTTTTTCTCCAGTCTTTTCCTTTCCAGTTTGTAGTCCTCAGGACTTTTAACTGGGATCTTTAGTGTTCCTAAAAGGAACAAGACCTCCAAATTCGAAGGTGTGATTCGATTGCGCCGTTTTGTGCATATGAGTTGGAGTATGGTGTAGCCCCTTTCTACAGGCGAGGTTGCTGAAAAAGGTGGGGGTTGGGCTGATATGAGATTTCAGGTGGGGGTAACCCTATGTAGGTGGGGGTGACCTTTTTCAGTGGGGGTTGGAGGGGTGTTGCCCACTATGAAGATGCCCTTTTGGAAGCTTTCCCCCTTCTCTACTGGGGAAGCAATCGTTTCATTTTATTTTACAACATTTGATGGCTTCTTAGGTCAATCTTTATTTCGAGCGCCCTCCCTTTTATCTTTTTTTTTGTTTTGCCCTTTTTGATTTCTGAAAAAATCTTTTTTTGTTCCAAATGTACTTGAAAATGTAAGTAAATTAAAAAACAAAGCTAAGGGCCGCTCATGGCCGCTAATGGCCGCTATGTCCGATAAGGGCCGCTGTTAGCGGTATAAAACTTACTATGTGGCCGCTTCACTGTGGCCGCTTTTAATAAGCGGCCTTGCATCGGCCTTCTTCAATATCCAAGCGGCCCAAAAGGTAAAAAGACCGGTCGAGTAGAGGCCAAAGAAGATTGGTCTTTTTACCGATCGGACTTTTATGTACTTCAAATCGCTTGGGGAGTCACATTTAATATTTATATGAATTTGCAACATTCATATATTTAATATAATTAAGAGAAACCAAGTTTTTCTCAAAGAAAATGTTAAAAAAATTCAGTCCTGAAATTACACGCCTGTTTAAATCATGTTTTCAAAAATTGGCCCAAGTGTCACTGCTGTTATGGTGTCCATTCCAGCCAAGCCATATTTTATCATTCTACAGAAATCCCCGCTTGAAAAATCAAAACATTGATACGTGGTCGAGTTTACTAAACTTTGCCGAATTAAAACGTGGGAAAATATCATATGACGTATGACCATGTCTTCCGTTCACTCCGATCATGATTCTGATCACGTATTGTTTTGACTTTTTTAAACCAATGAAATCATCTGTTTATACCGCACTAAAGGCCTTTCTAGATTACCGCGCAAAAAAAACCAGGGGTCAGCATGAACTTTAAAGCCTGCTGCGGGAAAGGGAAATGGTTTTGAAGAACCAAATATATGCAAAAAGGTTTTAATATCATCCAAATATTACAAAAACAAGTGACATTTACATGGTTGATCTTTATAAAGTTTTTTCGTCTTTTTTCGCTCTTTTTGAAAAAATATTTTTTACTCTTTTTGTTATAACTTTTGGTCTAATGAAGCAATTTTAAAGTTTGATATACCAAAATTTAAGTTAAACCCTCCTCTAAACGATTTTGAAAAAATCAAGCTAATAATATATTTTTTCACTTTTTCGCAATTTTGAATCAAACAGGGGGAAGTTTTTTCAGAGACACCCGGTAGAATATTTTCTTTATTTTGAAAAACAAAAGGTTCAAGGTTTGTTTACTTTTTATTTTACTGCATTTCGCTGTCTTATTCTGCTGTAGTAGGCAATTGAAAACTCTTGATTTTTTGTTTTTGTCAGTGCTCGCTCGGCAGCCATTTTGAATTTTTTTCTTCAATGTCTGTACTCGGCAATTTCATGACCTCTACAGAATCGACGATTTTGCCTGAGGGGAACAGCAGTGGTGTGGCCCGTGAGTGGCCCGCGTGTGGCCCGAACACGGCCCGAATTCTCGGGCCATACTCGGGCTTTACAAGAATTCCAATAAAAGTTTTGACCCGAGAATTCTCGGGCCATGTCAAGGGTCGTATCGAAGCTCGTCGAACTCAATCGAAACCAATTGAATTTCACATGTTTTTCGGATTCGATTAGAATTCAATTGGCGTTCGATCAATTCGGCTAATCAAAAATCAATCATTCGATTGGATTCGAGTAAATTTGATTAATTTGATTGGCAATTGAACGTTCGATTGTGACATCCCCTGGCAAATATTACAGTATAGACCTTTTCGCCTTTCCGTCCGCCATCTTGAATTGTATGCAAAAATACAGGAACGAAAATGCTGTGGTTGGATTACGTTGGAATGTATGCAAAACATATGCAAGTTTACACAAAGATTAAAAGACAACAAAGCATCTTATAAATAAATATTATAATCATTAGAACAATAAAAGATGGAATTTCTTAATTTTATGTTTTAATTTTGTTATGTTGTAAAAAAAGGAGAAGAAGTCACAAAACTAATTGAACATAATTAATACCTCATCTTTCATTCAACCAGTTCAAGGTGAAGTCAATATCAAGTTTTCAGTTTCACTAAAACTAAAAGATGATGATAAACATTCAGACCATGTGTTTTAATAAAATTTACCACTCAATCTTTTGTTGTTGTCACTCCGCCATGTTGTTTTTCTTTTGTGAAGGTCAATTTTTCGTGCGTTTCACGAACGAATTTTACACGGCACTACGCCACTTTACATCCGGCGCTTCCAGCGCCCGCGCGTACCGTTGAGAGAGAGTAGCCATCCATTGAGTTATCTGATATTCCGATGGCGTATTGGCGGCCGCCCACGCTAAAGCTCTAAAGGAGCGGGCCAATATACCCGTTGAAAATTTTCCCGACCTTCAGTGCTTTGGCGTGTCGGAAGAAAATTTCTACATCGGGTGCCAGATAATCCATTGAGTTTAAGACCCGTGGAGAGGGCTATGAGTAGAATCTCTAACCTTTCACAGGCAGGGAAGAAAAAGTATAGTCATTTATTTCCCATTCAGAACGCGCCTAAAACACGCTGCATCATCATGACAACGGATTGTATCTAGTGGTGGTTCCCTTGTTTTTGAGGGGGAACACCCAACCTCGTGCCCGTGTATCCCAGGCTTTATTTATACTACTGATGGACGCCAGAGAATATATATTATCTAGCGCTATCAGTAAGTATAAAAAAGCTGATAATACGCAGGGAACGAGGTTGGGGAACACCCAGAAGCAGCCGGCGGAGAGATTTTTTAGAAATGAACAAATCGAAATTTCTAGATGAAACATACTCTCAGAACACATCGGAAAAAAAGGTCGCCTCGCCGGCTGCTTTCGAACACCCCCGTGTACTTCTAGGGTTGCAAGCTAGGCTTACAGGGCGAGGTGCCGCCCGACTTTCGACCTTCGGACTAAAAAGGGGACTAAAAAGGAGAAAACAAACTGAAATTTGATTTTCTGATTTTTCCGACCCTTAGCCGTTAGCGGGACTTTGGAAATCCAGAAAAGGTACCCTTGAGGGTGGCACAATACCGTACCCTCCATTTGCCTAAGTAGTACCCCCCAGATTTAATTTTCAATCTGGCGTTTGTTTGTTTAAAAACCACGCGCGGGCGTTCTGGATCGGAAATTAAGTGCCACTTCCCATCCAGGATAGTGGGGGGGGGGAGTTAATGAAAAATGTTGTTCCTAAATCCTATTTTCACCATATTGCAGAAATAGATCTAAAATGAAATGAAAATATAAAAAGCCCAAAAGCTTTGGAGAATATTGTCAGAGGGCGAATTCCAAAGATCTTCTTTGTGGTAATGTAACCCAAACCTGTGAACGAGAAACTCCAAATTGCAAACAATCTGATCCAAACTCGTTTCTAAATGTCAGCATATAAATAGACACACCCTCGCTGTGTTTGACACCAAAGACTGAAAATGACGACACGCCCATTGGTATTGTATTTGAAGTTAAGAATGTTGTTTGTATTTTTCATTGAACAAACTGAGAAATGCTCGAGAAAGTAAAAAACTTTAAAGGGATAATCAGACGGTTTGAGATATTCGGCATGAAGAATTGAGTATTCAAGTAACAAGTTTTTTACTTTTTTAGCAAGAAAACACTAGAATTTTAATGTAAGAACCGTGTAAAAACCCATTTTTAGAGATTTCAAATCGTCACTCTAAACTTAGGAAAAAAGTTAGACAACAATATTTGGAGGTTTTAGTCAGGACCGTTGGAGGTTTTTGTAGGCCAAATATACCAAACCATCTGATTATGCCTTTAAGTATTTGGAGAAAAAAAATTTCCTTTTATTTTCTAAAAGTATGCAATTTTTTTTTAAGCAACCCCAATTTTCGGCTCAGGGTTGGAGTTGCTAGGAATTTTCTGGATTTCAGCCAAAAGTTGCTTATAGCCTTCTCATTTTATATCCAAAATACCTCAAATTCGATATTCAAAGACCATTGGTACACATTCTAATGCCAAATAATGCCAAATAAGCTCTCCCGGTTTATGCTCAGTTTCAGGATAAGGTTGCTGAGGCCAAGTTGGATATTTTTTTTGGCCATTCTCAGGGCTGGACCCTTCGCAACTTGGTTGCTTATTTAAAAAAATGTGTTTGACTCAAGTGACCAATGACCAAATTCTACAAACATTATTTTTTATTTTTCATCGATTATCTTTTTCTTTTTACAACAACTAAAACTAAATAAGGGACAAATTTCTCCACCATTTTTCATTTCTTTTGCTGACATGAAGTATTGAAATGCGCATGCACAAATGGTCACGAAAATCCAGATCGAAGTAAACATCGAGTCTAGAAAAAGAAATCATCAAAGAAAACATTTTAAGCGAGGTCTGAATCAATCTTTGACATAATGTGCTACTAAAAATTAGCCTGTAAAGAATCAGTTATAAGAATTGCGTCTATATTTAGGGAAACTTTTAAGCATCAACCCTTAATCATATCCTTCTAAGTTCCCTACGATTTAGGTGTTTCCTCCTCGTATCAATAGAATCCCAACAAACTTTTCTTGTGGCATATAACTGGTTTATGTTGCTTCAAATTGATCATTAATAAAGCGAATTTTAAAAACTTTAGATGATAATGAAAACTATTGTTATTTCAATGGGGAAAAATAGTTGCAAATTATGTGTAGCCGATAGGGCTCACATCGGGATGAAATGAGTTCCAATTTCCCGATAGTATATAACCCTACCCCGGGTAATGAATCCACTTAAGGGGGCTTTCGTAACTTACCTAAATGTGCTGGCTTTAGAGAATCATGGAAGTTTGGTAGTTCAACCATTTTCTTGTTACCATGGTGATGGTTGAATTGATGTTTGAGAATGACGAGGAATGCATCACGCAAGTAAATAAGAACAGAGATGACCAGAAGGGAAAAATTGTTCTGAAGGAAAATATCAATACCTGTAAAGAACAAAGAAAGACATGTACAGTAAACTTTTTTTGGCATTAAACTAATTAAAAAAGGATTTTCTGTTTTTTGTTTGTATGGGCCCAGAAATTTTCCACCCACTTTGGTTGGGCGACGTAAAGAACTTTTAACAATTTTTTAGGCCTGTGGCCTAGGCTATTTCGCAGCTAACTAAAATTTACAGTATGGTGAATCAACTGTAAATATTACATACTTTCAGTTTTACGGAAAAAGGTGATACGCTTTTAAAACCTTATGGCAGAGCATGTACATCTATCTATCATTTACCACAGAACAATGTAAAAGATCCGACCAATGAGGTGGCGAGAATCATCAACAATTTTTCAAATCTCCATGTTAATGCTGTTGTTACCAAGGCAACCAATGTAACGAAGATTGAAATGATGTAATAACTGGAATAAAAATTAATAATTCAATTTTTAAAATATATATTTTTTATGATATAGAAAGGAAGCGTTGCCTTTTATCCTGACAAATTAATTTGTTAAAAATGCTGTGTAAGCAAATGATGTCCTTTACATTAGATTTCCAACTTTACTCATGATGGTAGATACATTTGTGTTCTTTTTAATATCACAGTCTCTGACATTGAAGTCTGGGAAGTGAATTTCATTTGCCTCGTCACACGTCTACGAATAGGAGGTTCTTACCTGGAGATGTTTTGGAAAATATCTGTATGAAGTAAAACCATGGCGAGAAGCTAAAGAAGAGAGATTAAAATTAATATTTATGATTTTGAGTAACTGAAAATCGGACCGGTCTTAGTTTGGTATTATAACGGTCTTTTTTTTGTTTCATGCCTTTTTCCTGATTTCCAACAGTGCTGGCCGCCGCTCGTTTTAAGGACCGGTTCCTTAAAAATCCTTCTAAAGACCGGCCCGATTTCCAGGTACTTAAAATCGCTTGGGGAGTCACATTTTGTGAGAAGCTAGGGGATTCCACTCTGTAAAACTATCGACTCTTTTATTTATACGAAAATCTTTAGTGGTACCTTGAGGTATTGTAATTACATTAAAGCTTTAGTTACACATGTCTTCTTGATGAGAAGGTTGCTTTGACTCTTATTTACTGAGCATCCAGTAAATAAAAGTGCAGCGAGGGTTTTTATTTTAGTGAATAGCAACAATCATGACAAATAAACTTAATTTAGACTAGAGAGAAAGGAATAAAACTTACAAAACCTAAACATTTTCCGATCAACATGATACCAAAGCGATACAAACTAGCAGTGAAAATACCGATCAATGTGCCAACCATTACACTGGAAACGAGGTGTACTAGAAAAAGATTTGCCACATTGTTATGCTTTCTAGGACAATAAGGGCATTTTGGCTAAAAAAACTGAATAGTTTACGGGCTTATGACAGTTTGATGAAGGACTGGAAATCAGCCACCCATTGCGTTATTCACTGTCTAAAGGATAGCCTGTAATGAATTTAATTAGAATTAAGATGTCGCTTCAAAATCTTGGGTATTGGATTCAAAACAACAATGATTTAACTGTTTTAATGAACTTGATTTAGACCAAGGTAAATCTCATACAGTTTTCTTGTTACAAAACTCCCGATGGCAGCACGGGGACAATCTAAAATGTTTTACTGAGAAAGTCATACGTCTATAAAATACAAACTTAAAAACCGGTTTGAAACCTTACTAACCTGCGTAAAATTTGCTTTTATCGCAACTATAATGTTGCCGAATCAAAACAGGGCTGAAAGTGTAGAAGACTGAAAAAGATAACCAAAATCCACATACGAACATTGCAAACTAAAAAAGAACAAAATTATCATTATGCGGAAGCTTTGTTAAGAATAAGTCGCTAACAATGTCAAGACCAAAATGGCCGCCCCAAGATAGATATAAGCATATCATTTTGACTGTGGGATATGGTAAAAATAACTCAAAACTTTTTTTCTAATATCCTTGTAATCTATCAACATAGGTGGGCCAAATCAATCCGTCTCTAAGTAGCATTTAAAATTATGGGCATTAAAAGAAAAATCTCAGTGTTACAGACCCGCCGAGACCTCCTACCCACTGGAGAAATCGGCAAGAAATCCGTACATAGAAAGAAAATATCCTAACACTTCATCCTGGTGGAAAACAAAACTGAAACCCAAACAGCCTCCTAAAGGTAGGATTGGAATTTTATGGATTCAAAACTGTTTTTTGAATCCCAGACAAAAGAATTAATACAAGGGATTCTTCATCTACATCAGCGTTCGGCTCATCCATCAGGATAAGAAATTCTCACCGAGACACTGAGACAGGGGTGTTGTTAGCATTGATAACACTCACCCTGATAAATCGATAACCAAACAGCATTATAAGTAATCCTGCAAGTGCAACTCCTTCTACTATCAATAAATGACGCATATCACTATAAAAAAACGAGAAAATCAAACATCAATTCAACATTTTTAAGAGCATAGGCATAGATAATAGTTCTCCAGAGTATTTTATTTCACAAATTAGTAACCCCAGCATAGTTTTTTAGCCGTCTTTACAACGTTGTGAAAAACACTAAACTCAATCACAAAATTATCAAATCGCCAAACCAAAATACGGATCTCTGACTAGTGATTAGACCGTCATATTTCATCATAAAAAAAGTCACGAAAAATTTATAAGAACAAAATATTAAGAACGAAGTTTATACTTTTTATTGACAAAATCGTGATATAAGTTCAATGTTTTGTTTCTCCATCGCTCTTCCAGAAATTTCGATGTCATCAGTGTTGAATTCACCATCGTTGTTGATTGACCAGCAAAGTTAACTACCCATCACCCATACAACTCAGTAGACTTTGGCAGGACTATGTTTTCTAAAGAGAAGACATAAAACCTTCAGCTAAAAGCACTGTTGCACAATGTCATCGTTGCCGTAAGAAGGAGTCTTAGAAAAACTAGAATTTTAATTTTTACAAGAATTTACCGGGGGCTTACTGTATCAAAAATGCAGAATATGAGTTTGAAATGCTTCATTTCTATTCTTTAAAGCGGTTTTCAAGTCTTTGATTTTACCAAAACCGATTTATACGAATTTCGATATTGAATGCAGCTTTCGATAGCCTCTTGTCAGGCAAAGACCTCTAAAATCTAATACACATATCGTTAAATTCTCCATAGTGTTTAACCCTTTTGTTAAGGGGGAGCGGGTAGAGCCCGGGGGGGGGGCACTAGGGTTGGAAAAAGTCGGGTATGTGCGGAACGAACCGGTTCTCCTAAAACTAACCATACCCATTCCCAGCACCTCTATTTCTGCCTAAGTACCCCCCCTCACCAGAGTAGAGCCTTCGTTAAAATCTCTAGGAAAAAAGGGGTCTAAAGGGATGATCTAAGTAACAAGGATGCAGTAGATTTTCAAAGGATAGGGTAGGAATTCCAGAGGAATATTCTGTAATGATGGGCTATAAGACTTGAAACATTGCGGTTTTCTCGGGGATATGTACATTTTGCGAATAGGGAGTTTTGAATAAAGATAAACGATTAAAAAGGAAGGGGTAGAAAAACATTTGTACGTTATGCCTTTCCGTCAAATATATTCTTAAATTTTCAGAGATAACGCACTAACACTATCCACATATCTCGCAAGCTCCCCTTCAGCACACCTGTGCCAAAGACCCAGTGGGACACTCGCTTCACTGAAAAGTTTAGCCAAATTTTCGTCCCTAGTGGAAAATTTCCACTGTAGTTCCCCACTGGGAAATCGACTTTGGAAAGAATTGGAAAAAATTGCACTTCAAAACGATCCCACTTGATTTTTGAGCTTGAAACAATAGAATTTCCATCCCACTATGAGAAGAAGTTCAACTATGGAGCTTTGAAACAGGGGTGTTTCAAACGATGGTTAAGTGGGTAAGCAATAATTTGATTTTGCACTGCTTATCTTGGAAATAAGGAAGAAAATACTCAGAAAATACTTTCTTCGCCTCTAAGAAACTCAAACAAATACATCAAAAACAGAATGTTTAAAAACAAATTTACTGTTTATTTCGACTCTACTCTCGAACAACTATCGTTCGAAATGCTCAAAATGAGTTATGTAAATAACAAAAGAAGAAAATCAAACAGCATTCCAAATCTTTTTAATCAATTGAATTAAAAAATCTAATTAAGAAAGACAATAGGAACTTTTTAATAGTTTTGCTTTTTAAAAGACCAGAAGATGTTACAAATATCATTATTACTCACCACGTGGGTAGCCATCTTCCACGTGACTTGGTCCCAGTCTCTTGAGATGACAGACGCGTTTCAAAAGAATCTGTGTCATGATAGGTGGTCAGTCATGGATTGGCAATCTATTATAAGACCATGTCGTCCGTACATGCAGTTCGGGACTGAAAAAAGAAGTATTGAGAAATACAGAACAAGTCCGAAATGGAGTCATACGTTAGGTAAGTAACCTCTCAGAAAGTGTCAATTTATTCCTCAGTCAGGGCCCGCGCCACCGGGGGGGGCGGGGGGCCATGGCCCCTCCACTTTTTTGCAAAGCAAAATAAAAAATTTCTCTTCACCTAATAATCTTTTTCTTTTCTGTGCGCGTGCCAATAAAAACGTTAGAACCTTTCTAAGAGGGGACAGATGGACACTTAAAACTTAAATAAGTCTAATTATACTATTTTGTTTTAAAAAAACAAACTTAACAGTTTTCTTTCAGAAAATCAGAACAAAAAGGAAGCTGTTTTAGCCAAATAAGACAGGTCAAAATCGAAAATTTTCCGGCCCGTCGGCGCAAACCATGGTTGCGCCTCCTTAGTCACTATATTTTTGTTGGCCCCCTCACTTTCAAAATCGTGGCGCGGGCCCTGTCAGTTAATTAGACGTTAATAGAATGAGTTCGTTGGGCTATTCGTGTTGGAACTTACTTTTAGTAATAAGCCAAGTTTGATTTTAAGTACCTTAAGTGGATAAATTTTGGCGTGGATTTAATTTGGCGATTGGCCAAAATACGATTTTTGGCGGGGATTTAATTTGGCGATAGATCAATTTCGTAAAATTTGGCGGGGATTTAATTTGGCGAATTGGAAATTTTGTCACACTGAAATGGGTGAAAATTACTCAAGAATATACTAAAAAGTTGTGATTTTTCACATAATTCTCTTTTTGTTAAATTTGGAGGGGATTTAATTTGGCGAATTGCCGAATTTGGAAATTTTGGCGAGGATTTAATTTGGCGAATTTTGGCATAATTCGCCAAATTCGCCAAATTTAATCCCCGCCAAAATTTATCCACTTAAGGTAAGTTTTTGGCTCGCATTTGATCAAATACTACAACTGATAAGTTGACCTTATGTCTGCTTTGTGCCAGAAGTATCTAAACGTTTAACACTTTTACTGCGGTAATGTATTTTGAAATTTGAGTACATGTCAGGTTCTGGTAAAATAAGCCTTCTATCCAACTCGCATGTTAACTCAAAGCTCAAATAACATTATGATCGAGTTCAATTTTTTAGTTTGAAATTTTTAGGTCTCGACCTTGAGAAGACTGGAGTATTCAATAAAATCACAATCCAAACACGAACAGCAGATGGTCATAACAAGCAAGAAGGAGGAGATACATGGCGTGTTTTTGTACGCGGTGCTGATCGTATCACACCCTCCATCACAGATCTTAATAATGGTGTCTATGAGACAAAGTTTATAGCCATGCAGCCTGGTCACTATAAAGCTGAAATTGTTCTAGAGTCAACTCTTTGTGAAGCATTTAAAGATCCGCCACAGGATTGGTTAAAAAGAGGTTTGTAGTTTGATTGACAATACAGTGTTCGGTCCCATAAAAGAAAACGCAGAGGATGATCTATTCGTACCTCTATTATTCAAATACTTCTATAACTCGAACTTAAATATTAATCCCATCAGCCAGAAAATAGTGTTAAATAGTCTCTGTAATTCGAATCTTTCACTGATTTGATGAAAACTCCGGGTCTTTGAAGATCGAATTAGAGAGAGTTAACCGTATTTTGATTCAACCGAACTCCCGATCCCTCTATGGCTTGCAAAATAACCTAAACTGATATTTTCTGATGAACCTGCGTTAATAAACTACTATATCTCTCCTCTTCAGATTCTGCCATCATTATTGGTGATGAAAAGAATTCCAAGTTGCTATGGGAACCACTGAGAGGTGGAAACATATCCTTCAAGATCGAACAATCTCCAAAAAACGTCACACAAGGTACATTTAAAAAAAAAGAACCTGAAACATTAAATGGATGACAAGATCTCCAGATCTTTTGGCTCTATAGTGCCATGACAAATTACATTTTGCTTTTTATGCCTCCTTACACGATTGAGTTGATTATTCCTCTTGAAAGCGTTAAAGTTGGTAAACAGGTGCAGTTAGGATAGTTTGTTTCCTTTTTTTTTGCAATCTGGAGTGGAAAGACGAAATGTTTCTTGAAACTAGTCGCTTAAACTACTCAGAAGTCTGACATGGGATATAAAAAGAACGTCTTAAAAAGAAATTAATAATCAAATTTCCAGTATGAAAATTAGAATGTTATAAATTCGATTTTTAGATTTACGGCAAAACTTGAAACGATGGAAAGAATCATGTGGTAGACAATATAAATGTGACCCGTTGCTATGGAAAGGATTTGGTCGTTGGGTAAACAAAACATGGACACCGTATATCGATGGTGAGACAAATTATTCTTTTGCAAAACGGCAAAAAAATATTTTCACTACCTACCCAAACCCGATTTGAAATTTAATTTAATTTGACTGTTTTACTTGAATGTTAATCCAAGTACATTGAATAAACTTTCGTGTGTGAGCATAAAACTTATGAAGATTAGGTTTAGAAGAAAGGTCACGAATAAAAACTTTCGCGAAAAAATATTTGACGAAAAAAGGGCAAATTCTCCAAGAACCGCGAAAGTGTCAACCTTGAAGCGAAGTTTCCAGCGATTGAAAAAAGCTGGAAAAGCAGATTCTCGTGCATTTTCGCACGCTAATTACTTTTGCATGCGTATCATTACGTCATAATGAGAAGCATGCGCTGTGAAAACGTTTTAAATAGGGCGTTTGAATTACAAACATCCTCGCTGCATTCACTCATCAAACTAAGCGTACTTGTGTATGTGTGTGTGAGAAAGAAATTCTTTTTAAAAAATGTCTAAAAAATCAAGTGAGAAATCAAAATCTACTGATGGTGGAACTACTGCTGGAAATGAAACACTAGCTGTTACTTACGAGCAGTTGAAAACTCTGGTTAATGATGTTGTTGAAAAAGACTTTGGCCCACAAATCATGAAAAGCACCAAGGACACAGTGAAAGCTGCTTCTGTACAATCTGCTGAGAATCAGTCGACCAATCTGGCTAAGCTCAAAAAGAAACTCGAAAAGAAGAGAGCCAACGACAACATTGTACTCAAGAAAACCGGCCATCAAGATCAATTTGCTCATAACACAGCAGTCTTGGAAACGATTGAGGATACCCTCGAATTCATGGAAGAGACGGATGTTGATGGGATGAAAGAAGCTTTGAATAAAGGTAAGAGATTGCTAGAGACTCGTATTCAACATATTAGAATCGCCGACACATATGGGTGGCTTACTGTCAACGAATTTAAGGCAAGCGATCTTACATCTGGAGACGTGGAGGAAAAGGCTTAAGAGGGCTATTAAAAATGCAGAGCAAGTTAAAGAACGTATATATAAAAAGCCAAGAATAGAGGAACCTGCTGGAGAATACTCCAAGGCAATCAAATCTAGAACTGAACAAAGGAGCCGTATGGATGAGGTGGTCTGTTATTCATGCAAAAGAGTAGGGCACTACGTCAGCCACTGTCCTTTTTCTGAATCTTCGTCACCTTTGGCCCACTCGACAAAATTAATGTCCTCATCAACAGCAACAAAAAGTTCGTCGTCCAATTCAAATTCTAAATCGTCAAGGGATGGAAAATAACCTTAACAAAAAATAAAAGATTCCAGATATTCAGAACAATTTTTTCAACTTTTTAAATACAGTAGCTATTTTACGTTGCGTTTTAAAAATTGATTACAATTTTGTCTTGTTGTAATTAGATTAGTATTAATGAGAGCTGATGATATAAATGTACCTGATCTTCTATTCTATTTCAACTGTGCCATTTTACCTTCTTAAATAATAAATGTCAAAAATGGATGATGCAACAAATTATCAAAACTTCTCTCCTTCGTTTTGCGAATTTACCTCACTGGGATAAAAGACGATTAATAAATTTTGACGTTATTCAAGAACTTCAATTTTGGCAAACCAATTTAAAAAGCGTAAAAGCTTTTAGAATTAAAACCAAACCAGGAAATACGAAGGTCATCTTTTCGGACGCAGGTGGTACAGGTTATGGAGGTTACGCGGTCGAAAAGTTAGGAAACATCATAGCAAAAGGAAGTTTTGGTAGACATGAAATACAACTAGCTCAACTTTTCGTGAACTTCTTACAGTTAAATATTTTTGACGTCCTTTCCAAACTAATAAAACAGCAGATTTAATTTCCAAATCTACCGACACAGATAATTGGTCTATCGATAATGAGATTTTTAATTATATAATCAAAAACTATGGACAAATTACTATCGATCGAATTTCCAATAACCAAAACGCTAAGGCAACTGTTCTTAATTCTCGTGAGTATTACGCTGTTTCCTGTAATTGGGGAAACAATGAGGCTTTGTCCTCCAATATCGCTCGTAGGTAAAACAATTCAGCATCTGAAAAACTGTAGAGGTAAAGGCATATTACTTGTTCTATTGTGGCCTTGTTCTTATTACTGGCCATTGTTGACATCGAACGGCATAGAATTCGAAGCTTTTGTGAAAATATTTTTATTACTTGACCCTTATTATATCAATTATTCAACACAAAATGTATATCAATTATTCAACACAAAATGTATAACTGACGGATTTGCAGGCTTCTATTCTGTAGCATCATTTTTCTTCCCTTTTATGTTGACAAACTTGGTGACTACATTTGCAAGATTTATTACATCACGATCAACGTTACACGTGGTGTGTTTTATGTGTCAATGCCTCTGTGCAAACACGTCTTTTGCGTCAATGTCTCTGTACAAACGCATTTGAGGAGTTCGTTCTCCATCTTGAAACCCATCGTCTTACAGATGGCAAAGTGCAAAGGTACGAAATTTACTATTTTTCTTATTTCAATTTCCGACCGATCATGACCCCAAAAATTTGAAAGAAAAACTCGCAACAATATTAAAGACAAAACTGAAATCCGATTCAAAATTTCTCAATCATTGGGAATGTAACTTTAAATTTATTTTTTTTGCTACTATATTATGTACAACTCATAACTCTTTTTTATCCCTCGTGTTATTGCAGACAAATACCAATCAAAAAGTAGCTATTATTGTGATTTATTGTTTGTTCATTCGGAGAAGGAGAAATAGCCGAGAAGCGAAGTTTCCAGCGATTGAAAAAAGCTGGAAAAGCAGATTCTCGTGCATTTTCGCACGCTAATTACTTTTGCATGCGTATCATTACGTCATAATGAGAAGCATGCGCTGTGAAAACGTTTTAAATAGGGCGTTTGAATTACAAACATCCTCGCTGCATTCACTCATCAAACTAAGCGTACTTAGTCGAAAAGGAGAAATAGTGGAGAAACGATGTATCCAGCGATTGAACAAAGCTGGAAAAGCAGGTTCTCAACAATTTCGCACGGAAAATTAATTATGCATGCGCATCATTAAGTGATAATTATGATTGGTATGTCTTTAAATACAATTCAAAATTCTAAATCATCTTCGCTATTGCATTCACTCAAAATCATTTTAAAATACTTTAGCAAACTTCTCCGAAATTTCCAGATTTTCGCATACTATATTTAACCATAAGCCCCTGTATACTCCGGTCAACCTTTCTTTACTTTTATGACATTGGAACAATCGGACGAGCTCTTATTCCTGGACTTCAAACAGATGATCAATCAATGGCTTAGACGATCAACCACCAAGGAATACAATAGAATATACTAAAAGACGATCAATTACCAAAACAAACGCCGGTCATTGGAGATTGACGATCTTATCAACATTCACCACCGAAAACTTATCAAACATGGAATCGTGGATGTGTTTTATCAAGTTGATGAATTTGGTATTCCTTAAACAAAAATTACAAATAGATTGATAACATTTTGAAGCTATGAAGCTCATACCTCGTAAAAATCCATTATAATAATTATAATTTAAATTTACGATCTCTTACATTTGACGGTCAAACACTTGCAGATGGAATAATTTCGTTAGTAAAAACTTTGTACATAAAGGGGGGAAGACCTTTAACCTCCGCAGGTCGGGGTGACGGATGCCATTGGTTCGGAGATAATGTTTCCTCCAGAATAAACAGCCACTGGGGGTTTTACGCTACACGCTTCGTCACAAAAATTCAGTTGTATTTTATTTGAGTTTATCCAACTTGTAATTTTACTACTGATTTTGTTAAACATTTTTTTACCACGAGTGTTATTGCAGACAAATACCAATCAAAAAGTAGCTATTATTGTGATTTATTGTTTGTTCATTCGGAGAAGGAGAAATAGCCGAGAAGGTTCAAACTCTTACATATAAACAACACCACACTAGTCTTTTTCTACTAAAATTTCCACCCAGTGACCCTCTCCGCACAACAATTGAGATATACGTGTCTCTATAGGACTATGACATAGTTGTCGTCAACAACCTATTTTCCTCTCTCTCGTAGACGAGATTCTTGAGTACAACAATGAAGATGGTATCGAATCATGTTTTAAACACAAGGAAGGAGTGTTCAAAATGGTGGGTGATGAGATGACACAAGAACTAAGCGAACGATTGAAAACCAAAGACTTGTGTAAAAATGTTTTCAAAGAATGTATACCGTAAGAAGGGTTTTAAAACCTCTTAACAAATTCTGCCTGATATTTTTGTAATATTTTAAAATTCAAAGTGACAAAAGGTACATAGCGCCTGCAACATATTATTGACCTTTGTCTAGCAGTACCGAAAGTAGTAATAGTAAGTTTTGCGAGCTCAAATCAATCACTGTTGTCGTGTGGAGAAATTACGCTTGATTGTTTTGAAGAAGAAATATGTTAATTCTATTTCCAATAATTAGATACGAAGACGATACATCAGAAAAGAAAAACATCACACCACAAAAGACTTTCTCTACAGCCATGCATCTCAAGAGGCTCAAAGAAATTATCTCCAAGTCTGAAATGGGCAAAGAAAGCGGTCTTTTATTAACATACGGGCACCCATTTGTACGGAATTTGGGTTTCAAGAAATACCGAACGTTTATTGATCGTGCTGCAAAGATTTTGAAGGAGAAATATAAAGGGAAAGCTGTTTGGAGAACCATTTCAACAAAATGGAGAGATTCAGATGACCCGAACAATCACTTCAACAATCACCAGGTGAGAAACATGGTAACTTGAGAGAAAACACACCATAAGGCTCTCTTCTTCCTCGACTCTATCCTAGGATTCTATTTTTTAACTGAACTGACCAATCATTAAAAGTAATCTCCTTTCCCAAACCATGTTCGCACGTAACGGTTCCGTTTCGCTCGGAAACGAAATGGAGCCATTCTATTGGTCAGAGTGACGTAAAACTACATTTAACCAATTGAATGGCTTCATTTCGCTTCGGAGTGGAACGGAACCGTAGCGTGTAAAGGTAGTCTAAGACTTAAAATGGAGGATACATGATAAAGTTCATCATTATGAATGGGAGCAAGCTCCTTGACGGGAAAGAGAGAACATTACCATTCTATGGTTATAATTTAAATAGCAACAATCATCGAAGAAGAGTATTATTGAAGATTTTCCGAGAGACCACGCCCCTTACGAGACCACCAGGATCCTTGAAAACCTAAATTGATTCTTCCATTATTCCTTTCTTTTCAGCGAGTCAAATTATTCAACGCGTATGCAACATCAACAATGTGTAACAACGGAATTCCCGTATTAGATGTCTTCCAAATGTCGGAATCAGCCCCGAACGGCGATCGTAAATCATTGCTGAAAAATGTGGAGAAAATATTAACACAATATTATAGACGGAATCCAGCCAAAGCTTGTGTGAAAAGAACTGTTAATAAGAAAAAAGCATTGAGTTCGGCCATGCTTACAGATATCACTAAAATTGGAACAAAATAAACTTGATTTGTTCGGGATGTCTTTGGTAAAAAATCGTTCTGCTTAAAAATTTTTCTTTATGTACAAATTTAATATTTCTATAAAAATCATTTAAAAATAATATTCATTTCTGTTGATAAGGTCCCCCCTTCTTTTACATATTGGTTCGACAAATTCGATTGATCGGGTCTGGTCTACATTATGTTAGTTTGCTAATCAAAGGACAATAATCTTTATTACTTCAATCTTAAAGATCTACTCAAGTTCTTCCAGATCTTCAGAAATACTCGTCAGCTTCTTAGTATAACTTATTAGGAGATAAGTGAACGGATTCAGAATTATCTCAACATTGAAACCTTAGGGAAATAGACCTATCACCCCTAACAAAAGGATTGGGTCAGAGTTTGATTGACTTCAAAATGCAACCAATCCATGGCGTTCTAAGTCGAAAAAGGCCCCTTGGATTTTGACGTCAATTCACGTTTGCTATGCCTTAGATATAGATCGCCACGAACCAATCATTACTAACGGATTCAAATGTTTTTCATTCAACCCTGGTAAACTCGAACTTGATTTCTTTTTTATACGACTTTTGGTATAAGGGTTCGTTGATAGGCGTAAGCTCTAAGCTCTGCTTTAGACAGCCTTTCTGCCCTTCCTATTTTAATTGTTAGAGTAGGCAAAAATTTGGCAATTCAAATCTTTGTTGAAGTCATTTTATTGACGCCAAAATAAGGCAATGCATTGACAGCCGACTTTCTAGATTCACAATGAGAATATGTAGGGCGAAAAGTGGGCCGTCTCAACCAAAGTTAAGAAACATTCTCAATAAAAATCGTTTCTTTCATCAGTCATTTGTACCATCAAACTTTCGTGATCATTCTTCTGTTTCTTCTCCTCCCCAGACCTCTTGATCCATCTCCGATAAACAACAACCGTTAAAATAAGTGTCAAAATGGATGCTAACACACCCGCACAGCCAATCATGTAGCTCCATCCGAGTTTGAAATTATGCGCAGTTAATTCATTGGAAGATCGGTTAAATTCGATTCCATATAACATTAAAGTCAGTGCCAAAGAACCGGATCCGATCAAATGTAGCAATACTAATAACAGATTTGTATATCGACTCGGCTTCCGTGAGAAAAGAATACTGAAAACGGTTGCTAAGATACAACAAACTGTACCTAAGACTGCTCCCATCCGACAAAATTTCATCCATGCTGTACTTCCTATTGAGTCCTGAGCGATATAACATTCATAAAAAGTATAATTTGTCGAAGAATTACATGATTTCCATAATCCCTCGATCACAGTGAGGTTACCATTTTGATAAATCCTCCAGTTCGGTGTAACTATAGAAACAGCGTAGACAACCAGACACAAAAAACATGTGAATGGGACCAAGATGTATCGACAGCAGCATAAACCCATCATTCTATCAATTCATTTTTCTTGACAATGTATTTTATTATCAAAGCTAGAAAGTTAAAGAAGTTAATAGCACTCATGGCTAGACTTGCTTTAATGTTTAATAAGTCTCTGTTTCAAAATATATAACCCTAAAAATCTTACAAGTAATCAACTAAACTGTAACTTGAAACTTGGATAAAGTATGTTATCTTTCACATACCTGTGCTATAAGGTTTAGAGGGCCTTGATATGATAGTTCAATTAGTATTCGAAAGAATGAAGAGTAAAAACAATGTCTAGTAGTAGAAATCAAATTCTAACATGCTACTACATATTACTCTTATAGGTGAACGTAAAAGTCAATGTATATTTTTGTCAAAAATTATAGGTGAACATAAAAATGCATACACAATAGCATACACAACTGTGTTTTTTATGTTCACCTAATACTCTTATAGTATACAATTTAAGATTATCATGAATCCCAGAATTCACTTAAACTGTATATCCTCATCTCTTGAGTTCTACGGTCTAACACTCAAATCGAAATAAAATAAAAATCTGAATTTGTTGTTTTGTTTTCTCACGACAAAAAACTTTTACTTTAAGACAGTCGAGTGTGTTTCCAGTCTGTGAATTTTCTCATTAAGATTTTTGTAATCAAAATATTTTGAAAACAAACACAAAGTGAACATCAATATTAGACCAGCTTCAATTGAATTAGAACATTACTTTAAAGATTCCTCAAAAATAACAAAATAAGCCTAAAGAACCCACGAAGGATAATCAGCCTGACCCCCCAAAATTCAGGAAATGATAAGATTTTCCACAATAATCTTTTCTCTCTAATTTTAGATTCTGACGGTCCACTTTCTCTCAGTCATACTAACCTTAGGAGCACCCTTCTGGAAAATTGAAAACCTATTCTTAAGCTTTTCCTCGACATCAATTCTCCAAGATTTTCATAAAAATAAAATTGTCATTTCTATGTGTAGCCTGAGAAAAAAGATATTAGTAAAATTTGCTCAATATTATCTGAATTAATATGTAGCTTAGGCTCAAAATATTGTCCAAATAAGTACATCCAGGCTCAACCCAAATGAAGGTTTTCTTATGAAATAAATGTGTACAATAGATACCCTAAAATTTCATAATGACTTGAAAACTATTGTTTTATAAAACTGCTATCCAGATTGGCTGAATGGGTCACTGAGGTCTCCTGCATTGAGACAGAGGTGTACCAAATGAAATTTCTTCATTCAACTGAATACAGGGGGTTTAGAAATCTTTGATCCAACATATACTATGGCAAAGATATGTCCTGCTCTAGCCTGCGTTTTTATTTCATCTTTAAACATAAAGTTTAAATCTTTTTTTTCTGCTATAAAAAAATCACAAACATTTTCCTTACAAACTCTACTGTCTTTATATCGCCCTACTTTTTTATATCTCATATCACCCTAATCACAGACCAGAAATTCCCCTGAAAAAATCCAACTACAAGAATAAAAATTTGTCTAAAATTTTTTTCTGAGACCTGAGACATCCCCCTCTTTACTTATCTCTCTTTGAATCTGCTCGAAGAAAAGGAAGCCTCACTAAAATATTATATAAAGTGCTTATCAGTTCACATAAGTTTTCTCATAAAAGACTTTAAAAAAACTAAAATTAAAAACAGCCTATAAGAATTTGATAACGTGTGAAACAGTCAATATAGAGGACTATGATATTTGCAAACTTTCTTTAAAGTCCATATTTCATTAAAAATATTTCATCACATCTCAAAAAAGTAGATACAATTTGAGTTGTGCAGTCAGAAATGTTTTGATAGTTCTTTTCCTTATAGAATGCTTTGATTGTAAACAAAAATGTCAATTGATCCAATTCCAGAGTTCAAATTTCAAGAAATAAAGTTCTTGACATATAGAAATCTACCACAGTGGGGAAGCCCCTGGGCCAAAGCGACGGGGCTTTAAAATGAACAAAAAGTTGTACGAGAATACAGCGTAAGGGTTAATTTTTGCCCAAATGTATTCAAATTTTCTCTTGGGTCGCACAATACGATCGTTTTTAAATGCTGGGTGCCTTTATCACGCCCCTGCTTAAATGAAATGGTCAAAATTAACACACACGTTTCGGAAATAAATACTTTTTTGATGTCATGCAACACAAACAAACATCACCAAAATTCTATTCACTAAAATTTCTATCTAATAGATTCATCTATCCGCAGACACGTGTTTCGTCCTTCCCAGGACTCATCAGTGCGGCTCGCTCGGGTAAGCTCGAGCATAGACTGCTGTTGTCACCAGAGTGCTCAAAACACTAAGTGTTGAGCTTTGCATAATCGCTTGTCTAATAGTTATACATGAAAAATAATTTTATATTTGAAATTGATTTAAGTCCGAGTGGAAAGTAATTATAAACTTTACCTTTTTTTTTGGTCAACCCTTTGAGTTCCAGTCCGTCGATGTGCGGTTAATCATCAAGAAGCAATGAGTGCCAACAATCCAAAAAGTTTTTTTTTTTATTTATTTGATAATTATTAAAGTAATGACATGATTTTAGATTAGAAGATCTAACAACATGAGGAAATGGGGACGTTTAACGATAAACATGTTTAATGAGGGCGGCATTGGTCAGGGTGAGGGCGGGATTGAACACACTGTAGAGTAAACAAACAATCTTTACAAAAAAGCATTACCAAACCATTCTTAACAATCCAAAATATTTTTAAAATTTTACAATTATCGGCGATTGAAAATTTTCAAAAAATAAATAAATCAGTTATAACTACAAAACATATTTTAGCAAAACAATAAATTATTAGTAGAAAATACAATCTTGAAAAATCTAAACAATATTTATTAAATTAAATTGAACAAATTTTTTAACAATTCATCTAACAACCACGTAAGTTAACACAAATAAAACTAAATAACTACCGTAATTTCTCTAATTTAATACGACCAAAAAAATAATTATTTTGGAGGTGTCGCACTAATAATAGGAGGATATAAATTGCTCTGAATCTGGAATCTTTTTATCGTACTAATAATTAGAGGAAAAACTTTGTAAAGGCGCGCTAAATTGGAGGAAAAATAAAAAAGACAATTTTTTTTATTTTCTGTTTTTTGTTTCTTTCTTTTTTAAGCTTTTTTCTAACCCATATTTTCTTCTCTTTTCAAACTCTTCCAACTTTTCACGTGTCATCTGCCTCATTTGGGCGAAAAGATCAGCGTTCTCAGTCTTAAAAATAAAGCTTGCGGGAATTTCCATTCCTCCTTTAGGCAGGTCATGAGAGTATCTCCTTTCTCCTGTAATTTTCACCGACAATCCTCCTCCATTCTTGATGAAAAAATATGTTAATTTTGACAAAAATTTGGGAACGTGTCCAACCGTTTGACCATCACTACAGATAGCAATCGCGTATTGATCTTCGACTAATGCACCACTAATCCTGAAAAAATCAGTTCGTACTATAATTAGAGGAAAATTTGAACTTTACCGTATTAAATTAGAGGAAAATCAAAAGTAGGTAAATGGGTGCTCGCACTAATAATTAGCGGATTTAAATTAGTTCAAAATGACGAAAATAATTTCCTCGCATTAATTAGAGGACGTATTAAATTAGAGAAATTACGGTACATTGAATTCCAATCTCATTCCCAACACTTGAATTTAAAGAATTGTTTCAAATCAGGATGATCAACAGGTTTTCCATTGATGCCAGCATAAATCTCACGTAACATTTTATTATACTTGAATTTATTCTCCAAAATGGTGACATATTTCTCGAGAGTAGAAAAGCCAAGGATTTTTCCTAACTTGGTCATAAATTCTTTCAATCTCTCATCTTCAAATTTTTCCTCCCGCATCAGAATTCGAACAATCTCACCATACAGATAACCATCATCAAAGCCTTCAGAATCTCCACCAATTTCACCAAAGGGAAATCGACAAAATACATCTACAGCTTCAAGGGGTTTCGTAGGCGCCAATAACTCACCAAGTTCAATATAAGCATCGTGCAATGATGGTGCCATTTTAATGACGTCATGATATAAGGTTTCGATCTCTTGAAAATGCGTTTCGGAATCTTGTTGCTTTAAAAGGCGTGCAAGACCTAAACGCGCTTGTGCGTTCTTTGGATTGATCTCTGGTTTTAACGAATCAGCACCTCCACCACCAGCTTTGGAGAGTTTAGGATCGGTGGCTTTACTATTGGTGGATTCAGATACTTTGGAGTTTGATGTGCTTGTCTTGAGTTTGTCCAAACTTTTCCTATTTAGACTTGTCTTTGAGCGGTTCGCTATGATTTGAAAAGGATCGAGTTGCGTAAAAATCCTAACTTAAACCATAGTCTGCATGAAGGAAGATCTTTTGAGCTGAGTAACCTAGTTCATTATTTACCCCGTTAAGGAAAAAAGCTCAACAAGGCTCTGGTTAAACCTTTCACAAAACAAAAATTACGCACCTGGAGGTAGAGGCTTGGAAACTCCACTTGCCCTCATTGGAGAAGACCTGTTGACAGGTGTTGTTTTCTTGACTGGAGAAACAGCCTTGGCGGGTGTTTTCGTTTGAGGAGTCTTTGAGGGAGATGCTCTGGTAGCAGGCGTTTTGTTTGAGGCGGCTGGTCTTGAAGTTGCAGCTCCAGATTTTGCTGCAGGGATTTCTTTTTCAAAAACGCACAAAAAATATTATTAATTGATATCTCTTGACGCGAAAAAAAAAAACTGGAACAGAGTCAAAGCTATCGATCAGTCGTTGATTCGCATTTGAATTTTTGGATTTATTCATACTTAATAGGAATCTTAGAAACAGTAGAAAAATCGAAAGTTTTAGTCATTGAAGGTTTAAAATTGTATAAGAATTCCTTTATGAAAGGAATCATACATTGAAATATATAAGTACTAACTTTGTGGAGTTGCTTTGCTGTTGTTGGCAGCATTTGGTGTTTTTGTATTTCCTCCTGTTGATGTTTTTTGAGGTGTCGAATTCTTTCGCTCTTTATCTTTAGTAGATTCACCAGTATTCGACCAGAAAGTAGTTTTCATGAGAAATTTGGACATCTCTGCTTTATCATCGTGTATGTTTGATCCTTCAAGTTCAAGACTTGCACGAAAAAAATTCTCTATTTCTTCTAAGGTTGTTGAGTTTGGTGATATTTCGAGTATAGAGGCTAACACGGTCGCATAGTTGGATAATGCTTCGGTTGAGCGTGGTAACAATGTGACAAGCTGCTCGCAAATCTATTGGTGAAGAGCAAAGAAAAAACTTAATGTAAGGAGGTTATCCAAAATGGGCTTTTCCAGAAAAAGATTTTACCCCCACTGTTTAGGATATTGATTTTTCGAAGCATCGAACCCCCTAGATATCCTACTTTATTAGTAAAGACCCGCTGGATATCCACTCTTGAAATGTGCCCAACCCCCTGGATATCCTCTCTTATAAAGATGCTTACCCTTGTATATCGTATTTTTTACTTGAAAAGACACTTTACCCCCTGGATATCCGCTCCCTTGTAGATATTTAACCCCCTGAATATCCACTTTGGAACAAAAATCGTTAAGGTATGTGGAAACCTTCTACACCACACCTGACTCTTTTATTAATAGCTTTCGATACAGATATATTTCAATAGTAAAAGTATATATTTTTGGAAAGCTTTTTAAATTCTCTATCGAATGATACTGACAACATTAAATTTTGTCAATTTGACAAAGAAATAAAAGGTGACAAAGGAAAAATGACCATGTCATCTTCAGAGAGTGATAAGTCCCCTTATGTTGGCAATTTAATAAAGCTTTTTATATGATCATGATCCAGAAAAAAAGACGAAAAAAACGTTGCCATGTTTTTTTTTCTAAACGCTTAGTTTTCGAATTATTCGATAAAACGTCAAAAAACGACAAAAAACATGAAATTAATAGCGATTTTTTGCTTTAAAGGGTCATAACTTTAGTTTAAGGCAAGAAGAAAGAAAAACGTGGCAACGTTTTTTAGATCTATCTTTCACGAGTACAATAAAGAAAAAATGAAGTCCGTAGCTCAGAGATAAGGGGACTTATTACTCGTGGAATGACCCTAGGTATCCCAATTTTCTGTCTTGAGATATCATCGATTTAAGTTTTCCCCTTAATCTTTTGTTTGCATAAAGATTAAACAAAACTATTCATCAAACAACAAAAGTTATAAATATGAAGTTTCTGTTCTCTCTAACATTTTTTTACAAGAAAAATTTAATGAAATTATTCTTGTCTAAAAAGTTTCGCTATTGTATTTCGAAATAAATCATATATCCTTATTATGATACATTCATCTGTTTTGGTAACTTCTAAAGGGCTCTATTATGGACGGAAAGATTATGGTCACAAGATTGAATGTTCTAAGAAATTCTTTTCGAGCAGCCGTTCTTATATAAAAAGGGGCAAAACACAAATGTTCCCTTCTTCTTTTTTTGAACATTGTTTGGCGGTCTTATTGAACTAGAGAAGAGAGACATTTTATTTATAAACAAGGGAAACAAGGAAGAGATTCAAATTCTATCATAACATCCAAAATATTTGGAATTAATAAACAATAATTACATGTCTGGAAAGCTCTGGAAATTTTACATCAGATTGAAAAAAAAAAAAATTTTTTGATAAAAATTCCAAACGAAGGTTTCCACATACCTTAACCCTCTGGATATTCGAATATCCGATATCCTTAACAGGGGCACGGACTTTTTCTGGAAAAGCCCAATAGATTTAAAATTATTTATCGCTAGTGTTATTCGCAGCTGGTTTTCATACGAAAATTTCATTGCCTCAGAACAAAATATCATTGTATAAAGAAAAAGGGGGATGGAAACTTGTAAACAGACATAAAATACTAGAAAGTTGTTCTAGGTGTTGAAAATACATACCACCTAATAAAGGAATAATACATACTTTTCGTTGAATTTCAAGGATTTCGGGTGATGAATTCCCACAAAAAACAATAGTCAGATTGGAGAGTTGTCTCCAATAGGTCCGCATCACATTTTTGCCGACGTCACTATTCTTTTGCATCAAAAGACCAAGTTTGTATTGTCCTTCTAAGAGCAGTGATTGGTTCTTTTTGAAAATTGAACCATTCCTATTGGTTATTTTGTGGAGATTCGAAACACTTTGTCCGACCAATAACCTGTTGACGAAACGGAATCAATCAAAATTGAATTTTGTAGTTCTTTCAATGTTATAATTTATAAATAATAAAACCTTTTGATGAAATCTTGGTATTATAAGGCCCGGGCAACTCAGGGTAACGGAGTAAGCTCCGGACTGAAAGAGTCACTATAAAATAACTGAATTTCATCGGACAGGGTAAGCTTTGTGGCGATTATTGAAGGATGAAAATTAAATCATGTTTCAGATTTCCTACACGTAAGAGACCAAATTTCCTCCACCGAGGTCCAATTCTGATAAGATAGAGTCGTCAAACCATCTGACAAAGTCCATAATTTTCTTAAAATCTTTATCAAACAGGGTCCATTTTCAAATTTTAGCAGCTAATCCCTGTCGACTGTCAAGATCTGTGCCTCCGATGTTGTTGGAAGATTTCCAAATTCTTTGATTCAGTGTGTGAGGTTAAGGTCGTACGTACCGTATTCGTATTACATGAATATAAGGAGACGTGTAATTAACACGAATTGGAAAATTTTCGTGTTAATAAAAACTCCGTTAATTTTTAGAGCTAAAAGAACTCTAAAGTTGACACCTTCTCAGACGTGTTTATTTGATGTCGTGTTAATTTCAAGGCCGTTAAATACTTTCATACTTATTCATGTAATAAGGTGTATAGTTTACCTTAACAAAAGTCCATGTTCCAACAGTGCAGTCTTTTCATCAAAACTATACTTCAACAAATGAGCTACACCATCCAACAAAAATGTGTAGCGAAGATCCAAAATCTGATTGGCTGTCGATGACGTAATGTTTTGGTAAAGAACATGGTAGAGGTTTTCTCTGAGAAATATTTTGGTTTGGTGTTCCTGATTTTTATATTTTTCCATAGACGCCATTGTAATACCGAGCAATATTCTAAGTTAAAGGAAAATGTTCATTATATTAGAGTATCCATAAAGCGGACACCAATGGGGACTTTTACTTTGAAGAGTACTTAATGTTCCCTGTGGATGAACACTAGCAGTCGGGAACACTATCATGAAAAAACAACTATTGCCTTAACGAGAAATATTTCCCGAACGGGAAGGTGGAAAACTTCCCGAAATGGCTAGACTTTCCAAATCGGAAAGTTCACCAGTTTCCCGATCGGGAAAGTAGCCTCTGAGCACTCCGGAAATGCCTGTGGAAAGTTAAAAACTTGTCCCTCTTGTAAAGGAGGGAAAATAAATAATATTCACCAGGTAGTTAAGAAACCCACTTCTTAATTCTACTATTCCCAATTAAAACCTTCCCTAATTTGGAAACTTTTTCTTGATCGGGAAACAAAAATCTGCTTTGTTTACAAAAATTATATTTCTCGTTCGGGAACGATGAAAAGTTCTTGACTAAAACGGGAAACAGAAAAGTGATGACATTTTCAATCTTGAAACAGTTTCCTTTTCGGGTTATTTTCACCTTCCCGTTCGGGAAATACTTCCCGTTAAGGCAATAGTTGCCTTTTTTATGTAGTGGTACCGACTGACTAAGTCTGTCGACTAAAGAGACCTTAATTTAAAACCTCCAGTTAGAAAAACACATTCTATTAAAGGATTATTCAAAAAAGTTACAAGATTTGACGTCAAATCACAGTAGAACTGACAGTTAGTTGGTCTTAAAGCGGCTGTATTTCTTTGCGTGTTTTAGTCAGAGAGTTGTTGTAATACAATTTTTTAGTCAGAATTTCATACTCTATCAGATGGTAGAAATTATTTTCGTTTATTTTGACTTTTGAAAATCAATTATTTCCCTTTCAGTTTTGCCTATGGCGTCACTATTTTGGTCATAAAAAGTTTTCCCGGGCCTAATCCGCGTCCTCCCTTTCAAAAATATCTTGTAATATACTGTTCTTTGGAATAGACTAAAAATGGTTAGGTCGTAAAAAAGATGTCACGGAACCCTAGGCTTGGCCCCCTACTAAAGGACAAGTTTTGAAAGGTATACCGAATCTAATAAGTTTTTTGAGATATGAACCTTGCTTGTGGGTTTGTTGGTTTGAACGATAGTGCACATTTCAGCCTCGAGACAGCATCATCTAGTCTTCCAATCATAAGCAGGACGCGACCGGCGTTTAAATGATACAAGAAATTCTTCTGATCTAGACTAGAAGCATCTTCATATTTCTGTAATGCTTTGTGTAAATTTGATTGATTTTGAAGTTGGAGGATCGGCTTCCCAGCTGCATGTTGTTGTCGCTGTTTAAAAGCGTATAATTTCTGAACGTAGTCAGCTTTTTCTGATTGGCCTTGATCTAACAGTTGATGGTATTCTTGATCAAGTGCTTGCAGTTGTTGGGTATTGGTGGCGTTCCGCCCATATCCACGCATCTCCGTAAGGGCGCGAATATCATCTTGCATGGATTCATCCGTTTGAAATTCACCATCATCTAAATCTGGATGCTTGGCATCTTCTGTCTGGTGAGAGGGAAATATATAAATAGAAAATACTCAATTTCAAAGGTAAAATAAGATCGTTGTTCCAGTTTACGTTATATTGACGTCGAGGACGCTTAATGTAAAAATAAAATCGTGTTTGTCAAACTTGACTTAAATAAAATTTTACTAGAATTATGGATTATGTATAAGAAAGAAAGAAAAAATTTAAATTTCTTCTTGAGGGAGTCGTACTCTACCTCTCGATCCACGGATGCATCTCACTGTAGATCTAACTAGCAAGAAACATATGATAGTTCTAATGCTGTTAGTAACTTTCGAGAAAGTTTCATGTCTTTTGTCTGCTATCATTTCAGCTAGACGCTTGTAAAATAACGTACATTCACGTCCCATCGCCCCATTTGCCGCAAAAACAAGCGGAGAAAAAGTCCCATTTTCGGCTTGCAAAATGCGTTCACCATATTGTCTTTTCTTTTCGCGTTCATTGGATGATAAGCAGTTCTCAATATTTGAATTGCTGTACCTTCGAGCAAACGGTTTGAAAACCCTCACATCAAAAAATGCTCTTTGGCCAGCAGTCCAAAAACTGAGAGCGCTTATATCCAGTCTCGCCTCACGTGAGACATTTGCATGTCTTGGTAGATCTTCGTTATTAAGCTCGTTTAATAAGAGTTCAGTTCTTACATCTACGCATACTTCTCCTAGCAGTTTGGACGTAATGTCTCTAGTTTCATTGTGTCTCAGAGACACGAATCCTCCTTTTTGCACGAGAGCGCGTGTGCTAGATCGAACGATGATCCGCACGCGCAAGTGTTGAGTGTCTCCATCGTTCGTTTAGTGTTGATGTCGGCTGCCTCCAAGAAAGCTCGTAGCTTTTCCTGGTGACGTTGCTGCCGTTCGTTGACGAGAGTTGGATTTCGCTTCGGGTGCACCGTCATTCGTTTGAAGGATTTGATTCTGCAGTGCCACGGTTGCACTCATCGAATCTCTGTGATCGTGGCTCGATTCTTCGGCGTAGATTTTCAACTTTCAAGCTTCGTCGACTCTTTTCAACTCGTCATTGATCGTTGGGATGGTGCGTAAGAAGTACGTCAGCTTATGTTGGTAGCTGCTGACGTAGGCTGAGTAGGCTGCTTGTGGATAGGTTGCTGCGATTTCAGCAAGAAGATTAATCTCCTGGGTCCATTCGTCGGTCTTTTGGTTGATGTACTGACTTTTGTTTTCATCCGTACTAATCACCGCCCCGAGTTCTTGTTGAGAGGTACAAGACGTGAAGCAAAAAGTGGTGCTAACGTTGAATCCTTCACATCGATGGAGCATATCTTTCTGATGAGCGACGCAACTGATTTTCGGAGGTCTGTACCCGTGTCTCCGTAGTCTCTGGAAACGAGGATTCGTCTCCATCCGTCCGCATCCAAGCCCGAGGGTCCGGAACCACCACGAGTGATCTTTGCAGCTTCGTACACCATCTTGTCGTCAATGACGTCAAATATTATATTTTCGACGGTTTGAAGTGGACCTTGCAATTTGACGTCTTCTTCAGCTTTACGTCCTTCTGGATGTTTGACTTTTAGCAGATCTTTCGTTTGATCATTCAGTGGTAGGATTCCCCCTTCCATATTGTTCGACAGAAGCTTGATAGCTAAGTTCAAGTTTCCTTTTCATACGTGCTCGCGAAATTTTCGAGAAATGACGTTGATGTTTTTCTTTCTATCAACTTTTGGTAGTCTCTTTTGAAGGGTGTCTGCTTCTCGAAACAGCTGGTCAACTTGACTTTTTTTCCGGCGGGCCTACCGACAGCCGGCTCAGCTATCTATGGCGGAACATTCGAATGAGCAGGGATTCGAACATTCGAGCTTCCCTTGGACTTTTTCGGTTCAAAAAATCGGACTCCGAGCAAAACAGCTTTAACAAACTTTGTTTTTTTTCAAGAGAAGTTACAGTAAGTCACGGGACTCCAAGCTTGAGAGTTGAAGAAGTAGAAAATGCAAATACGATTGACGCTCTATAATTCAATTTTCAAAGGAAATTAGATTTTCATCGAATAAAGGAACGTATCAAATACAGTGGAGTCTCCGTAACTCGAACCCGCAAGTAAGTATACAGTAGTAAGTATATTCATTTGGTGGCTGTCAGCAAAGCTGGAAGCGAGGGAGTTTATCCCCTTTTCTATTTGCACTCGGCCTGGGAATGTCGAATGCTGAGGTGAAGCGTCACACCTACTCTTAGCTCCCAATGACTTACCACCTAGATCAGATTACCCAATCTAAGCTACTCATTGGCTGAGTTGGCAGTGAGTGGGGATCGAACCCACAACCCTTGGATTGTAAGGCGAATACTATACCGACTAAGCCACCCGCAAGGGCGTGGCTCCGACTGGGGTTCTAGGTTCCCCCGCCAAATTTAGGTTCCCCCTGAGAACAAGGTCCCCCCAGCCTGATAAAATTTTAGGTCCCAGTATAGGGGAAAAATTCTATGGCATTCACAAAGCGCTATTTACATGTGTGTGCACTTTTAGAGAATGCAATAGAATGTCTTCATTTTTGCATTTTAAGGATCAGATCACACTTTGCATGAAAACATAAAGGTTTAGAAAAATTAAAAACCAACAGTAAAGAAAAATATTTAGGAAGTGTTATTTAGCCCCCAGAGTTACATAAACTAATGCAGGTCCCCCCAAGATAGAGCTCCCCCCGCCTGTCGGGAAAAAACAAGCAGCTCCCACCTCTTATATGGCAAATTTTAGGTGTAGCTCCCCCCGCTCAGGCGGGGGGGGGGGGGGGGGTCGCGAGCCATGAAGGGAGCGCAAATTTGTTCCTGTTATGGGAATTTTGAGTTATGAAGTAAAGTTTAAAAAGCATCGTAAAAGCTTTTCTACGGGAATAAAAGGAGCTTATTTTAGGCAGTGTCTTCATGCTGAGTCAGATAAATCAAAGCTATTTTTTACGCAACGATATCCTGCAAACAAGTGAAAGATCGAAAGTTATTTCGAGGACCTCACATTCTATTGCTTTTGTGAACAAAAAAATAGCAAAGTTAATTTCTAGCAAATTTGCAATCAAATGTTTTGATTATACCGATTATAAGATAGAAAACGTTCTATTTATTATAAACATAAAAACATTCAAAAGAGTATCAGTAAAAGTCCCTTTGTTGGAGGAATGATTTTTTATTCAATGTATTTTCATTTTTTCAACACCTTTTTCAAATCTTGTCGCACTTGTTTTTACTACAGCAGCATCACCAGACCTTTCAATCAAAACAAAACCTTTAAATCCAAAGGGACTTAGTTCGAGTTAAGGAGGCATCCGAGTTAAAGTGGTAAGAAGGGAAAAGTTTCCACTGTAGTAGAGCGTCGTTTATGAGAGTTTCTTGTCGACGGCCCTCAAATATTGTCGAATAATATGCTCCATCGATTAGTAGAACGTCGAATTTTAGACCTTCAAACTATATTTCTGGGGCCTGAATTGTTCAAGAAGAAGAAGTAGAAACTTACTTTTAATTTGATATTAAAAACATCCTCCATTAGATATAAATATTCCAACATCACACCACATTTGTAATGTGCTTCATGATTCTTCTTGTTTAGACTGGTTTCGTAGGAGAAGAGCTGACAGGCTAAATGGATTCGATCGACAGTGGAACTGGTGATGAAGCTTACTATACAAAAGAACAGATGAAATGAAATATAAACAAAATAATTTTTCGAATAATAAAACAGCGGCATTCAAACACAGATCTGTAAAGCCCGAAGGGCTAGATCCGCGGACTTTATCGAAAAGTGAAACGAGTTTTGGTAGGATTTCCTACCAAAGAAATCACGTGACAACAAGCAATTTCAGTGGTTTGAGAGATGCGAAATAGCGTTTGTCGCCTACTTTTTTTGATCTCGCGCTCCGAAAACAATTAAAGTGCTAGAAATTAAAAAAGCCAAACTTTTGCTTCATTTTTTTTGCTCGAGAAAGCTTCGGCCTTTACAGATATCTGTGCATTCAAAATTATTCAAAATTCCGAAAAGAAGTACGTCTACGTCACACTTGACGACAACGGATAAAATGGCGACTATCTTTTGTTTCTTTTTATCTGAGTATATTTTTGACTATGTTATGTACAGCGGTTGGGGAAAAGGCCATATATAGAGTTAGATCTCTTACTACTTGAAAGAGTTTCTTCAATTTCTGTTTCAATTGTCAGAGCTTTGATCATCGGTTCTTCAATAGTTTGACCCAGAATCTCATCTTGTAATTTCTTCTCCCATTTTCGATCACTGTTCAACTTATGGTTGAACTTGTAATCCACTTTGGATGAACAGATGAATGAATCGTGGAATATTTTCTCATCTTTAAAGTAAGCACAACTGCACGACGAACAAGCTTCAGTTTGGAACTGAAAGAAAAAACACTAAGACAGTAAACTACATTTTAGTTTCCTGACTATGATTCCACCGACCTTTCAGGGATATCTTCGTCACTATTAGCCGGTCTAACTGGCTGTAAATTAGTAGAAGGTTGTTAATGTTAGCAAAATTATGGTTAGGAAGCGGTCGGTGGAATCTTGGTGCGGGAAACTATATAAATACCAATGTCAATTTTAAGAACACATTCCTACATTCGATATTGTTGATCTACCTTATCGGCCCTTTTTACACCGGCTCTTATTGGCGTTATTATTGGGCTCGTGGCGTAATTAGGGCCAGCGTTAAAAGGGGCAAGATTTTGCAATTTTAACCTAAAAGTGGCGTTAATTTTTTATCATTATTTCTCAATTTAAAGGATTTTAGGTATGATTCGAAGACGAAAATTATCCATTGTTTTACTCCATATTTAAAACTTCAGTGAAATACCTAATAATATATTAAAAAATCAGTGATTTTCGATGGAATTTTCAACAGCTTACTACTGAAAAATCACATTTTAATGTTAATTTTAGTCATTATTTACTAATTTGAAGCATAAGTAACCATTTTTACAAATTTGGGGGTTATTAACGGCCCTAATTGGCGTAAGCCCAAAATTAGGTTGTGGCGTAATAAGGGTCGATAAGGTAATTCCTTAAAGACCGGATATTTAATCAGTCTGGGTATAGTTAAAATTACCTGCAAATGTCACTTTTTAGTCCTGAAAATGGGAAAAATAATTTATCAGAACAGCCAAATACCTTATTAGTGCCATCATCACGTTTAATAAACAACACACCAGATTTCTCGTCAACAGTCAACATCTTCTTACAATCAGTTTTCAAATGACCCACCAAGTCACCCATAGTAACCTCTACGTCACAACCACAAACCATTTGGATACTCGAAATCTTCATTTCCTCATCCTGTGAACTTGAAATGACGTCATCCTCCATTTTGATTGGTTGATTGGTAAACGGATGTTTTTTATTAACACGTGTTATAGTTCAATAGTTTGAAGACAACTTTGACAGAACCAATATCCTGAAACTTTGACAGAACAATGTGCCAACTGCATACAAACTCCACATTCAAATTCCTTACTTTTTACAGGTAAGGGGGATATCAGCTTCTCTCTTTGAATTGTCACGTGATAGCAAAGAGTCGCTGTCCCATCAGGTGACGTAATCTTGACTTGCGCATGCGTTTTACCATAATTTGTGACAATCTTGTCATCAGTCAGGGGACTGATTTCAATTTTAGTGTTTTTATCAGGTGCAACATATGAGAATTCTACACTAAGACAATTTGATGGGACAATACATTCATAATTCAAGACGCCATGTTTAAAAGCAGGGACTAGACTGTGTTCCTTGATCACAAGGGATGAGATATAGGTGCTGTTGGAGGCTAGTGAAGTGACGGAGATGGTATAATTTTTGGTTGAACCATTTTCAGCAGTCACTTCGATCACCAAGTCAAAAATTGATCCTTCAGTAATCGCAAGACTACGCTCTGTTCCTCGACCCTGGAAAGAGAAGGTATGATAAATCACATAAATCTAAATGGATCTGTTAATGGAGATAACCACTAGCAAACCTCTTCCAAAATTTAAAATGAGTGGCCTTTCCTTTGCAGATTTCTCACATAATCACAGTTAAAACTTTACAATTTGTGAAAAACCGACGTCGCTAATTGGGGAAATAGAACAATTACAATAGATTAATTGTGTGTTTTCAGTGAACATATATTAGTGGGGTTGTCTAGCATAATTTAAGGGAAAAAAATAAGATCCAGCTGAAACTTTCTCCAGACCTTCTCTATAGGATGGTTATGCCTCAGGAAAAATTCCCCTAAAATCCCACTGGTGGAACATCCTTTTTTTGGGACATTTCTTTTTTCCCCAGGCAAAACCCTAAGGGCAAAATTTTTTGAAAATTTCAAACTCATTTTCAGACATTATCAAGTATACCATTCGAAAGCTCTCGAAAAACTATATAGAAGACTTTGAAACGGGTATAGCCGATTTCATTACCTAAGCAAGATAATTCATGCATAAGATGCTATATATGGTCAATTTTAGACCAAAATAACCAAAATGTGGCGAAAAGTGGAACTTGCGCATGAAATATCTCGAGTTAGGTAAGGAAATCGGCTATACCCATTTAAAAGTCTTCTGTATAACTTTTCGAGAGCTTTCGAATGGTATACTTGATAATATCTAAAAATGAGTTTGAAATTTTCAAAAAATTTCGCCCTTAGGATTTTGCCTGGGGAAAAAAGAAATGTCCCAAAAAAAGGATGTTCCACCAGTGGGATTTTAGGGGAATTTTTCCTGAGGCATAACCATCCTATAGAGAAGGTCTGGAGAAAGTTTCAGCTGGATCTTATTCTTTTCCTACAAACAGCCTGTATTTTTGTAACACGACCACACTATATCTTCAGTGAATTAAACCTTGGTTTGAGTTTCCCTTCCAACGTATATCACACGAATGTTCATAGTCAAGAACTACTTTCGCAAGGTCGAAAAATCGCGAAATTTACGAAATTTACTTTCGCGAATTCGAGGAAAAAATGTTTTTCGCGAGCATAAACTTTCTCAAATTGAATAAAAATGAGAATTTTCGAATAAAAATTGCCTTAAAAGGTGAAAAATAAAAGACGGTTGCTCTTCAACTTTAAAGGCATTAAAGGATAATAATACGCCAAAAATTTGATTGATTTCGAGGTTTTTCGCGAGCATAAACCTCTCGCGAATTGCCCTGTTAAGAATTTTCAAAGACATTTATTTTCGTGAAAAAGGCCAAAATTCGCGAAAATCGCGAAAGTTTCTGTTCGCGAAAGTTTGTACGCCTAAAGTAAATATGAAATAATTTGAAAATTAGATCGAGACATACCATGATAGTCCAAGATGCATTGCAATCACGTGTAAAAGGATCAACATTCAGTTTTGTGATACCGCTATTAAGCACCAGTTCATACTCTGCCACATTACGATTAAACTTCGGCTTCAATTTCCCAGGTTTAACTATAAGTTTTTCTAAATCTGCATCATCCATTGTTGCAGTGTTTTGTTAATTTTCATTTGATCATATTTTAAGTATCATTTAGTCTAAATAATATTAAAATAAAAACACTATTGTATTCGATTCATCTGAAAGATTTACAAAGCATTTTGAAAGATGTGGGTAAATAAGTTTAGAAAGTTTCACAGACATTAAAATCTCCAACAATTTAAAACCAAAAGATTATCTCAATCTGCAAAATAGAACTCCATAATAACAGTCAGAGACAGAAGTTGATTACTGGATCTTGCAAGGAAATCTGACATAACAATTAATAAAGCATCATTTTGGTCAATCAAAAAACATCGATTAAACCGAAAAATTAATCGTGTCTTCAATTCGAATTTGACCACAAAAAGCCAGACGTCTCTGATTACTGATGGGTAAAGATAATGCTTTTATACATATACAGCACCAGATGGGTAAATTCAAAATAAAACGCAGTATTTTAAAAAGCACTTTTCAATATTATATTATTTAGATAGTTTAAGTATTTACAACAATCAAGAAAATTAACAAATATTTCGTAAATGTTCACCATCAAAGAAGTTAATCCCTATATTTGAAATCATTTTATAGGTAGCTTTATTAAAAGAAACAGAAAGAAAGTTATCCTAAGTAACACCTTCACATCACGAAATGCTGTATTGAAAGCAACATCAACCCCTTAAATTGACATGTAAGAAAATCTCTTAACTTTGACAGGTTACACTGAAATAAATATTGGTGAATATGGTGTCACTACATTACAACATGAAAGGAAGATCAAGATTCTTTTCACCAGTACCAAAATAAACGTATCCATAGGAGTTGGTCTCCGGCACATGATAGAATGTGAAACCTAACCAATGAAGACTTCGAATAACAATCAAACTGTGACCACGTTCTGCTTGGATGCTCCATGAACCTATGAATAAAGAAAAGTAACAATAAAGTGAAATCAAAATTAAATGGTATTGTGTGGTATTTATTAATGATTGGAAATACAATTACAGCTCACTAGTTCGAATTTCTATTATTCGAATGTTTAGAAACATTTTATTTGAAATGAATTGAAATCCTAGATTTATGTCTTCTAAAGCTCAACCGTAACTAGATTTCAAGATAGCATAACGCATTGTTTTAAAGAAGTTAGAATACTTTGCTGAACAGTTAAAAAGTATGTAATTACCGTCAACAGGGATATCAGTCACGATAGGGTCCAAAAAGTCAATCGCTTTGTCTAAATCAGCCTGTAAAACGAAGAAAAACAATCTTTTCAAAAAGTCAACATTGAAAAGCTAACAATAATATTTTGAAACTTAGTAGGACAAAGATAGTTCTTATTGCCTAAAGAAAACATGTTAGGGGAGATTCGAGTAATACCTGTTCTAGTAGAGTCTTTTGGTGAAGAAGTATAGGATCACGAAAATGGAAATATGATGTCAATCGTAGGGCTTCTGTTGATGATAAACCTGTCAAAAATAACAATATTTTAGAAAGTTTCTATGGAAATACACACTAAAAAGGAAATACCGAAATTTACCGAAATGATATGATAACAGATCTTTAATAAAACTTATAAGTAAAAATTTACAAGTTTTAAAAGACAGCAAAAACTACTACATCTTGACAAAAATGCAAAAATGCAAAAAAAAAGACATATCATAATTAATTTTATTTTTATTTCGATTTTTGAAATTTTAGGGTTGGTCGAGCCCGTAAAACAACTAATCAAATTGGTCTCGCCTGAACAGTATTTTGAATAACATTAACTTCCATAACTTCTTTATAATAACTCAAACCTTCAAAAGCTTTATTTTTGATAACTTCACCCAGTGGAGTCCTAAGAAAAGCTCCTCGAGGGACAATGGAAACATCTCGACAGATATTTTCCACAACGATTGCTAATCGATCCTCCTCTTTCACTATTATCTGAAACAGCAAGTAAAATTCAATAAAACCAAATTCAAATCATGTGGCTAAACCGAAAATAATTGAGATTGATTTGGTTAAAAAAGTTCAAACTTGGTAATTATTAAAGTTATAAAGATTTGAATGAGCGGATTAAGAAGAAGCAGTATACAGTATAATGAAGAATAAAGATATCATTGCATCAAAATAAAAAAGCTTTAAGTCCATTTTTGTTGTTTTAAGAAAATCGACTTTAAATAATTTTTCCTTATATCCCTGAACTGCCCTGAAAACCATTAACATTTGAAATATTTTTGTGTTAAAAAAGCCTTAAGTCCAAAATTGTTTCCCCACTTGACTTAAAAAGGACTTTTTTGCCCTAAACTGATGTGGTGTAAGGCTTTTTTTACCCTGAAAATAATAAAGTGATAAGTAAAATTCTTATTTTTCTAAAAACTTAAAATTAGACTACCTTAAAGGGACATAACAGTAGTAAAATGTAAACATTGCGCAAACCACGTGTCATTAAAGAGAACAATTAAAATCATGTGTCCAAAACAAACTTGTAAAACAATTGAACAATCAAAATTAGCCATATTTGGTTTGATTTTTTATTTTGACATTTTGACATGTGATATTTGTTTTGATTTTGTATCTGCTGCATACAGTTTGTTTACAAATTTCGCAAGTACTGTTATGTCCCTTTTTAAATTGGATTTCAGCCGAAAAAATTGTTAAAAAAATGACTTCAAGCTTTTTTATTTTGATGCGACGATATGGTTCCTTTTTATTAAGAGCAAATAATATTGAAACTGACCATGTTTCCTTCCTCTTCATTCAATTCTTCATCATTATTTTTCTCAGAATGTTCATATTCATGTGAAGGATCTCCTGTGAACCGTCCTTTGATCAAAGTACATTTCCTCCTTGTCTCTTCATTCGGAGTTGGCATCAGCCCCCATTTTATACAATCCAAACTTGAAGAAAAAAAGCAATTGAAAATCCTTTAATAATAAAAATATTTAACTTGACAATTTAAGCAACTAATAAAACTTTAATAGCTCTTTTAGTACAATGAGGGAAATTTATATTACTAATTATTTCTAATTTCAAACTAAGACAAATTTCATAAAGAAGAGATACCTGTATAGCGTTTTTCTATCTTTGATTTGATCCGTACCAATGCCTTGTACAATGAAATATTCATTTTTAGTTCCAGTCACTTTACCCCAAAATTCAACTGTTTTAAATTTTTGTTGGTTTTTCAGAATGACAAGGGATGATTGGAGTGCAGCTTTTTGCTCTACACTCAAAATATGTCCACTGCTTGATACATAATCAATATTTTGATTTAAACTATCTGAATTCATTTTGGTTTATTTTTGCTAAATGGAAGAAAGAAACATTTAAAGGGGAGCTAAACATTTTTTGAAGTCATGCTTTTTTTGTCTCCAAGAACTACACAACACAGTATAACTTCGAAAAAATATAATTTCCACTCTCAATGTCTTTTCTATTTTGTATAAAACCTTCTTTAAAAAACGTATAATTTGTTTAAAATGAACCCCCACTTTACACATGTTTGTGACGTCATATCGTTCATATTTTTTATGAATTTTTTGTATGTTCATCAACTTTAAAGCTTGATATTTTGTGAACAAGAAATAATAGGAAGATAGTAAAATCATTTTTGATTTCTGAAAGGATTCAGTTTTACGTACACTAAATTTGGGGTTTTCAGCTTATTCCAATAAAAAGTTCAATTTTTTCAAGCGACTCTAAAATCATTTTCACTCACTTGTTTTCAAAAGTTCAAACATAGTTTTACTCCACTCAAAAATGGCTTTTTAATGAATTCTATCTCTTGGTTAAGCCATTTGTGGATAAAAAGTTATGGCTACACTAAAAAAGTTAAAAGTTCTCTATCAACTAAAATTAAGAGCTTTTCCAATTACTTTCTGAACGTGTTTACGTCAAACAGATGGCTCGAGCTATCCCCTAACAAAACACGCATTGCTTTAAAAAGACTAGATTTTCTGCAAACATAAATGGCTATATCTTTTGATGGAGAAGTTTTTAGAGAAAAATATTTTCAGAGGTCATTCCTTTGAAGTATGTGATGTGATTAAGGTATTTTCAAAAAAATGTTTAGTTCCCCTTTAAAACTGCATCTGTTAACTGATCATTTTTCTTTAAAACTTTCTGATTCTTTTGAGTCGAAAAGTTGCAAAATTGTCAGATTTTTATTGAATTCCATATCCTTTGCTTCAACCTCCATCTTTACTAGCAACTCCAGAAGGTTTCTATATATTTTTTTTGTCGAAACCTATCCTATATTCTTGTAGATCTTTGAAAAAGAAAGAAAATGAGGGGTCATAGGCCTCCAGAAGATAAGTGGTTGTAAGGATATTCAAATTTTAGTGTCAAAAAATTAACTGAAAATTTCAAAAAAAAGGTTAGGAAAATAGCTTGTAAAAAATTCAAAAAATGAGTCAAAAAAGAAAAAAAAAATATTTCCCAGTCAGGCTTCTTTAATTTTGCATATCTGTTTTTCTAGTGTACTGTAGCTAGAGACTTGAAATTTGGAGGGAGAATTCTTTGATGGTGTTAGAATATTATTATATAAAAATATTTGTAGAATACAAAATTACTGTAGTATATTTTATGAAAATAACGAAAGAAAACATTGCATTGTTTTATTTTTGTTTTTGAAGAAAATTAGCTTGGAAAAGGTTGAAATGAGTCAAAAAAAGGTGATAGGACCCATTTTCAAGGGGCCTCTGGAAATGGAGGAACAAATTATGAGTAAAGAATAAGTTTTTCTGAAAGGAGAAACACCAAACAAAAAGAAAATCTATTTCAGCAGAAATATAAACTTTTTTTTGGACATTCCCATGCTAAAGAAGCAAAAAAGTGAAAAAAACTACATGAAAAACGAAGAACTAAAATTAGCAATTGTGATTTTTGAATTCCTCACCCTTTTTCTGATAAACATACAAAGTTTCAGCCTTCAAATACATTTCCCTCCCTTTCCCAGAAACATTTGTTCATCAATAGTTGCAACTTATTTTGAAAATGTTGCAAAAATGTTCGGCACTTTACCAATCTGTCTAGCCTGAGTCAACAGTGTTATATACCGCTGGAAAGCTAAGATCATTAAGCACACTTAATAGCATACATAGAAAAAAGTTCCAAGGGTTCAAAGTTCACGGAAAAA
Organism: Clytia hemisphaerica; assembly: GCF_902728285.1. Taxonomy (NCBI): domain Eukaryota; kingdom Metazoa; phylum Cnidaria; class Hydrozoa; order Leptothecata; family Clytiidae; genus Clytia; species Clytia hemisphaerica. The sequence continues at coordinate 1,550,216 of NW_027104530.1, forward strand.
TGAAACATTTGGTTTGAAGTCAACAAAATTTGCCTGACTTCAGAATCAGGAGTTGTATGCTAACGAGGGATGTCGATATTAGACCAACTTACAATACGAAAATAAAACCCTAATACTTAATAGGACGTTGCGTGGGAATATTCGCAGAGTAAAAAACAGAGATAACACTTTTGAAAGAATTAAAGAGGGGCCATTAGTGTGTGTGAAATCATCCAACAAGGTTGTAGTTGTAACCACCATAGCGACTCCAGAAGTCATGCAACTTTCGTTGACGTCAAACCAAATGTTTCATTTTTCCGTGAACTTTGAACCCTTTGAACTTTTTTTCTATGTATGCTAAAGCGTTCCGGTTTTTACTAAATGAAAGCCCGTGATCTTAGCTTTCCAGTGGTATATAACACTGTGGACACGGGCTAGACGGCAAATTGGTAAAATGCCGAACGTTTTGCAACATTTTGAAAATTGTTTGCCGACGGGAGAAAAATTTTTTCCAACTATCGATGAACAAATGTGTCTGGAAACGGAGGAAAATGTATTTGAAGGCTGAAACTTTGTATGTTTATCAGAAAAAGGGTGAGGAATTCAAAAGTCACAATCGCTAATTCTAATTCTTTCATTTTCATGTAGTTTTTTTAACTTTTTTGCTTCTTTTGCATGGGAATGTCCCAAAAAAAGTTTTTATTTCTGCCGAAATGGATTTTCTTTTCATTTGGGGTTTCTCCTTTCAGAAAAACTTATTCTTTATTCATAAGTTTTTCTTCCTCCATTTCCAGAGGCCCCTTGAAAATGGGTCCTACCACCTTTTTTGACTCATTTCAACCTTTTCCAAGCTAATTTTCTTCAAAAACAAAAATAAAACAATGCAATGTCTTCTTTTTTCAAAAAAAGATATATCTTTCATTATTTTGATACATATACTAAATATTTTACAAATATTTTTATATAATAATATTCTAACACCATCAAAGAATTCTCCCTCCAAATTTCAGGTTTCTAGCTACATTAAAAAAAGAGATATGCAAAATTGAAGAAGCATGACTGGAAAATTACTTTTTTTTCTTCTTTGACACATTTTTCGAATTTTTCCAAGCTATTTTCCTAACCTTTTTTTTGACATTTTTAGTCAAATTTTTGACACTAAAATTTGAATATCTTTACAACCACTTATCCTCTGGAGGCCTATGACCCCTCATTTTCTTTCTTTTTCAAAGCTCTACAAGATAGGATAGGTTTTGAAAAAAAAATTAAAATTTGAAAAATTTTCTGGAGTTGCTAACCACCACCATTTTGCGTGTGCCGTGACAGATAATGTCTAAACATGGTAAAACAGCATGCAGGTCATTATGTTTTTCAATTTCCAATAGTTTTAAAATCCATTTTATTACTGACGTTTTTTTCGCCAACCAACCAACCAACACAAGGTTTGTTTTGTATCTACTGTCAGTTAGTCACACTAGGAAATTAAGCTTTCAGAAAAAACAACATCAGTCATCTACAGGATGTATTTCAACAACAAGGATGAGAGTTACCTGAATCAAGTTCAAGATCCCAAGACAATCAATTAAAACTTGCAAACTTAAAATGAGACAAAATTACCGATTGCGAACGTGCAGCAGCCAAATATCCAACCAACCAAATTTTGTCATTCAATTCCCGAGACAGCGCTTCGCTTTTTAAGGCCTTGTTTATACGCTAAAGTAAAAATAATTCCGCACATGTAAATGGGTCATTGTTTGAGGTCCGGCAAAATTTCCGGGCAATAAGCCTATCCGGCGGTGCGCGGATCTAGGTGGGTTCCGCCTCCCCTGTAGATCTTTTTCTTGGGAAGTTGCTCTTCAAATTAGTTTTCAAGGTTGGCTTGGCTTAAATTTTTTCATCTATGGCTTAAATTTTAGGCAATTTCTCAAAGTTTTTGAAAATGTTATTTTCATTAAAAAGCGCCGGGTTATTTTTTCATGAATCCCTTTTTAGAAGTTTTGCGGCGCATTTTTTTGCTTGAGAGTCAAGTAAACGATATAGCGCTTTCGCAGCATTAATCTTTGATATGCATTTTGGCGGGAAGCTAGTGTGACTAACTGTTTGTTGAAAGACCCCATCGGATTTAGGCAGGGCTGTCGGATTTAGGACTACTCACGGTATTGCATTTCCCAAACAACCTTATACTGTAGTAAGTATCAGCTAGCGGTTAAATTAAATTAAAAGTGCAGCTTTGCGCAGGATTAATAAATTTTGGGGTAATTTGGCCATTTTACAACCCTGGGAAAATTTTTATGCAAACTTCCCCACCCCAAAAGTTGCCGTCATCCAGACCTGGGATGTAAAACAAAAATGGTCATTTTCTGGGTGGAATTTCTTTTTTTTTTAACTAGAGATTTGAAAACCCCAAAAATGGGCATTTCCCAGGCCCGGGATTTCTCGGGATGTAAATTGTACGCATGCGCAGGATTTTTTTTTCGAAACCACATGGCTGGAACCAGGAGGGGGTCCTGGCCTGAGGGGGGGGCTAAAATGGTCAAGCAGCAATTGGTATATACCTGATTTTAGCCTGTGGCTAGGGGGGAGCTAACCATGTTAGGGGTTCACCTAAATTTTTTCAGATGGACCTGGGGGCTAGATTCTATGTTTGGTGATTTTTTCTGAACTTGTTTTTCTTTTATCATAAACTTCACTATGGAATGTATTCTGTCTAAAAAAGTGTGTTTCTGAGAAAACTTGAAAGCAGTCACCGAGGGGTTTCTTCAAAATATCTGTTCTAAAGACATGTTCCAGCTGAAAAGAGCAATCTGTTCTAAGGAAAATGGGAAAGTTGTCTACCTGGAAATTATTGATCTGTTCTTACATAAAAATCTGCCACCTGGAAATTTTCGATCAGTTCTAAGCAAAAATTATGGTCGATATTTTCCCTAAAATATATGCTTCCCAATTCTGCCGTGATCTGACAAAAGGAAGTAACTGCATTTTTCTTATTTTTAGTTGCATAAACAAGTTGACCTTTTTCAAGATTAATGGTATCGTTTTAAGATCAAAACTTTTGCTGATTGTGATAAAGACCAAACCCTAGAATAGTATAATATTTGGACTCTACTAAGGAGTTGAATTTTGCAAAAATACGAATTTTCAAAAATTGATGGTTACTTCCTTTTGTCAGATCACAGCAGAATTTTGGTCCAGCTGGGAAAATACTATCTGTTCTAAACCTTGCCTCCGCTGCCCGCTTTGGTCATCGATTTGATCTGTTCTATAAGTTTTCCAGCTGGAAATTTGATAAGTTCTGCATCGTACAAGCACTCGCTCCTTTCTGATCTGTTCTAATTGGTTTCCAGCCGGAAATTAGGGATCTCTTCTATTAACATTAAAAATATTTCCAGTTGGCAAGTAAGAACAGATATTTTCAAGAAATCCGATTTTATCTGTTCTATTTTGTTCTCAGAAAATAGTATCTGTTCTATTGGCTTTAGCTTTGCTTGGCTGGATAAACACAATCTGTTCTAGTAACAAATAGTAATTATTTGATCTGTTCTGAGTAGAAAATTGGTACCCTGGAAATCGGGGTATCTGTTGTAAAAATCAAAAAATCCTTCCAGCTGGCAAATAAGAACAGGTATTTACAAATTTTTTGTCGGTGACTGCTTCTGAAAATTGTGTGTGCGCTGAGCTATTCCTAAAAATTTGTACAATAGCATGTCTTCATATTGTTTTCTAAAGATTTGTGCAATAGCACGTCTTCACTATAGATGTAAACAGTGCGCGTGGAAAAGTTTTTCAACATCAATTCCTGAACTGAATGTATATACTACATAAAACATAAAATGGTACAAAGCTAAATATATATAGCTTATTCTCCTATTTCTTTTAGGGCATTTATTCTATTTAGCAATAAGCTAAACTAACTGTTGTATTTGTTTGATTGTTTGAAAAGGAGTTTGAAAAAATTCTTATCATTAACCTTCATATTATCATAACCTTCTGATCATTCCTATCTGTACACAAGCAGATCATATTTTAGAAAAGCAGGGCAGCTTCCATTGTTGCCCAAAAGGGCACTCTTTTTCTTGTGTTTTTCTGCTAAAAAGGCTGCTTTTACCAAAATTTTAGTGTTTTCAGGAGGGGCAGCATCCGATGACTGGACGTTAAAAGGGCATGAAAAATGGCCTGACAAGGGTGTCAAAATTAGAAGAGGGATGTCGACATTAGACCAACTTCAGTAGGTTGTGGTTTCTTCACAATTGCAAAAGACACATCTGAACTTATTTTGTGCCGTGAGATCAGGTAACTTCTTGCATCATCAGTGGAGGCTAACATGCATAGCCCTCAAATGAATGACCTGGCTGGTCATTGAAATACAAAGTTACAGAACATGCATGTATATAATTTATGTTTAATATCATAATATTAAATTTGAGGTTACATGTCCAGCAGCCATTGGGAAACATCTGAATTCCCACCATCTTGAAATTTATGATATCGCTTGATTTTTTATTATCCAACTATTAACCCACTATTCTGTCGGCAAGTAACTTGCCAAAATTACTTGCACAGCAAATATGAGATTCTAAAATGGTAGAGTAGAGTAGAGATTTGTTTTGAAATTTTGCTGCTTTGATTGGTCAAGCAATTGATGGCTATGCAAGTTTCCCTCCACTGATGCAAGTTATCTGACTTTTCAATCTCTAGTTTATAGTTTTTCTGACTATTGGGACTTTGTGAGTTATTTTCTACCGGGTGTCCCAGAAAAAAGTTCCGCTCTTTGAAGTGAATTTTCTCGAGTTCCATTAACTTTTAAATAATGAATCTTTTTGCATTGGAAAGAGGAAGGATAAACTTAAATTTTGAGGGGTCATTTATTAAATTAAGTCAACTTGATCAAAAGTTATAGCCTAAATGCTAAAACATCACTTTTCAAAAAAGTCAAAAAAAGACGAAAAAAGAGGAGATCAAATCATCATAAAGAAAGCACTTCTTTTGCCAATTTATTTACGCTCAAAGTTTTTTCCATGCAGTTCTTTAAGGTGTCTTTATTTTATTGTTAATTCCTTTTCTTTTCTTTGTCTAATTTAACGAGCTCCCATGGGCATAATCAAGGGGTACGATGCTTTTTTGAGCTCCAAACATTCATCAAAATCTTACCAAGAGTTTCCAAAGCTTTTTGTGTCTTTGTCTTACAATGAATTTAATCCCCTCTTTTTTCGTCTTTTTTTGACTTTTTTGAAAAGTGATATTTTAGCATTTAGGCCATAACTTTTGATCAAATTGACTTAATTTAATAAATGACCCCTCAAAATTTAAGTTTATCCTTCCTCTTTCCAATGCAAAAAGATTCATTATCTAAAAGTTCATAGAACTCGAGAAAATTCAATTCAAAGAGCGGAACTTTTTTCTGGGACACCCGGTATGTTCTTCAAGTGTTTGATTGAATGATTAAATTCCGAAAAATTGCCACCGGTGGGATTCGAACCCACTGAATGCAAAGTTCCAATGATCAGAAACCCAACGCTCTATCCACTCTGTCACAGAATCATGCCAGGAGAATGTTTCTGACAGTTATTTATATTGTACTAACTACAGACCAAAATCACAAAAGAGTGCTTGTTTTGAGCTCCAACCCTGACCCTAACTGATAACAACCCTATCCCTATCCAATCTGATACACAACCACACCCAAACCACACCCATACCCAACCCTACTAGGTTGCCTGCAGGTCCTGACACTATTCCTGCATGTCGGATCTGAAAAGTATATTTGTGTGTGTCATTCGCTTTTATGAAGAAGCCATCACCTTTGTAAGTGTTTATTTTCTGAAAGATACAAATAGTATATTATTTACTCACAGTGCTCAAAATAGGCTTTTTTATTACCACTTACTTAATGACTTAAATCCATTATCCTGTTCTTTATCATTCTTATAGCTTTAAAATAATTTGTTTGGCCTAAATATTTTTCAAACTATTTTCCATTGAAAAAACATCTTCACGTGACCCAAAAATACGTCATCAAAATTTAAATGGAGATTTAAAGTTGGTACCATGTTTAAAAGCAACATGTTCCTGCATGTTCAAACAATAGATCTTGACAAGTAGTGAAAAATAGGGTCACATTTAATCTCAGCTATTGTTAATTTCAAGAAATTTAGAATTAAAGGTATGACCTTATATGGTAAAAAAAACGGATTACAGAGTTTAAACTGTATGTTTCCGATATGCTAAAAACTGAAAATTGACATGAAGGAAGTAATGGTTAAAAGAAAATTTCCTATCTAAGACTTACTCAATTAAGGCCTTTAATTTTTTGCTACAGTAGGTCTGAATTTTTACCAAAGACAGGTAGTCCCGCTGCTGAGGTCGATAAATGTTTCGTTTCGTGACACACATCTTAGAACTAACCTTTTTTGGTGGAAACTCACGAATTAGTATATGTAGATTCCAAAATCAAAAAGTTTCCGCGATATTATCGTGCAAGTAACGAGTAATTGGCGATTTTTTGCGTTTCCAGGCAAAATTGCAAGGCCTGGAAATTCATGATTTTTGGGGGGTCTTCAAATTAAAAAAAGACCTATATCACATGATAGAGCTCTTCAAACTGAGCAAAAAAGTGTATTACACCAAAGTCCCAACTTCTCTAGATCAAAAGTTATGGGCCTATTTGTGGTCAAAAAGGTGTTTAATTTTGCATAAATTAATGCAGATTGTGGGGAAATTCCCTGTTTTCCCGTTTTTGAAAATTAGGTGGGGAATCCAAAAGTTATAAATACAAAAAAAATTATTATTATTTTGAATTTTCCTACCAAGTTTGAAGGCATTTCGAATATTCTACAAGGCTCTGTAAACCTAAACATTAATTAATTTAGTGTGTGACGTCACAGACTTACTCTATGTGGGAAAAATACAGTGACTTTTTACCACCGTGACTTATTCATTCTAAGCATTTCATAGCACAAATTTAAGAATGGCTAAATAAAAAACAAATTATGGCAGTTCAGGGAATAGTTTTTTACTGACTTAGTTATTTTGCAAATCTTGAAAAATCACTCCCAGAAATAATTCTATTACATAACCTGATGCAGTTGGGTTAAGTTCTGAATGGTTCCATGGGAAGTCAAAATGGCAGATAATTTAAAAGTTTCTGATGAGGAAATGTGTGGAATTTGTTGATGTTGATGGCTTTTGATTCTGTAAAGAGAAAAGAAAATAGGTGTAGCTTTTTCTGACCTAGGATTTGTAGAGTCCCAACTATACTGATAAGGGTAGCTATACTGATAAGGGTTAGAATCTAAAACAACAAAAAATGAGATGATTTTAGAGATTTTAGACTTAAGAATTTTTTCTTCTAATCAAAATGATTTATACATGTTTGTTATCTTTTTGATTTCAGTAGTGAAAACAGAAAAAGAAATAGAAATGAAGAAAATAGATCCTGTGAAGATTTATTGGGAAGATTTTCCACAGAACTCAGATCAATTTCGTAATGTGCTGGATCCAACCAAATTTCAAGAACCAAGTAAGATTTTGAATTCAACTGAAGTTACAGCACGACCAAAACCGTGGCTTGCAAAGAATGTTCCAAGATCCAAAGTTAAGACTGTCAATGCAAAAGAGAAAGAGATTCCAGATGTCAATGTCATGATTGCTAACCAAAATAAATCAAAAGTTCCAGAAAAGAAAGAAAGTGTGGCATCATTTACCTCCCCAAAGGTATACACCAGGTCTGTTGGTATTAAGGACCTCAATTCAGAGGACAAACAAAAAATAACAAAGCTCATCCAAGAACTTGCTAAATTTGGAAGTGAAAAACAAAAGGCTGTCAAAGAATTAAATGACGTGAAAGAAAATTATAGTTCTTTGAAAATGCAACTTCAGCGTGAGAAAGAAGAAGCTATCCATCAACACAATTTAATGAAAGATAAACTGACAGAATATCAAATACTGGTGGAGGAAATGAAATCAAACCAACAAAATGCACAAAGTATTATGGATCTTGATGCTAATCTGAAACCCGTCTGATTGACAACTTTTCAGACCTTTCCTAGAGCAAGAAAAGAAGTTTGAACGCCAACAAAATATCTTACAAGAGCAAATTGAACAGCTTCAAAAACTACAAGAATCTGTCATCAAACAACAAACTGAAAAAACTCCAAAGAAACCTACTGTTGGTTTGAATAGCAAAAAACTTGAATCTTACCTTCAACAATCAGCATCTAAACACACAAATAGCACCCTCGCTGATTTATCCATGCAAACTGAAAGCCACGACCTAAAGGGAAACAAAGCTGAACTCGTTAAAAACAGTCCTAAATCAACTCAACTTGAAACATACAACAATGAACAGACTAAAAAGATAAAACAACCAGTGAAGCATACTGTGGATATGGAAGTACAAACCGAGACACCTCGAGAACCTACTTTGAAAGATTCACCATTAGTTATAAAATCAAGCTACAGACATCAAAACAAAGCTTTTTCAAGTCAGATAAAATGCTCTTCGTCTAGAGATCCAAGAATGTTAGAAGAACGTAGTACCAAAGAGAAGTTTGACATTGACTCGAAACCAACCAGGCAAGGTACTTCAAATAGATCATTGAAAGCGTATAAAAGGACATCAGTACACTTGAACCCACCACCACAAAAGAGTGTTTGCTTTTCGAAATCAACAACATCTGATGAAGATGCTGAATACGAGGAAATGATCCTGGTGTCACCTCTTCAACGTAAACATTTCAAACCCTCATCTATGTTAGAGTTGATTGAAGGAATACAGCCTCGGTCCACAAGTACATCTGTCGATCAATACAGCATGAAACAGAGTAGTTCTCTTAAGTCAAGGTCTACCACATCTACAAATAGTTACTCGAAAACAAAGCCTAAAGAGCTTGATAAAGTTTATGGAAAAAGAACTACTACTAACTCGAAAACCAAATCTTCGAAAAAAGATGAAGACATGCTTGAAAGAAAAATGTTAGATGATTTATTTTTTGCATGAAGTTGAGAAATTTACAAATTATTAAAATTTGAATTTTCTCGATTTTAGGACTTTCAACCCCCCCCCCCACCCGATTTAAGCGTACAAATTTAGATACGTTTTTTTAAGAAACACACTTTTAAGAAACATGAGGCTCTGAATGCCTAAAAACTAAGAAACATCTAAGAAACATGCTAAGGCTGAGAAAGAGAAAATAACATTTTTTAATTTGTTTTTTAAGAACCTTCCAATCCAGCCTTCCATGAGGCTGATTATGTCAAGAAGTTTAAAAACATGTAAGAAACATTTAAGGCTCAAAAGGCCGATTTCTTAAGAAACATTGAGGCTGCTTGGTAAAACTAGTTTCTTAAAAAAAACGATGTGTATTTAAAAACTCCTTGGTTTAAAATTTACTGGGATATTGAATTTAATCTCTTGCTATCCCTTTTCCAAACGATAAATCTTCTGAAAGCAATATCTACTTTCGAAAATAAGTTGAATTATATAATGTATATGTAGTTGATGTAAATAGTATTTTAAAATTGAATATACTTTGTGAACTGAAAAAAGTGAAAATTTGTAAATTTAGAAAGAAGGTTAGAATGTAATAGATACGTGGCCTTTGGAGTGATTTTTTATGGAGTTTGAATTCTATCTATTTGCAAAAATATTCATAATCTGATATAATGATAGTCTCTTGACACTCTGACAAAGTGACATATGGATCAAGTATTTTTGAGATATTTAGTTTCTGATTATCTGGCACTCGATATTGAAATTTTCTTCTGAAACGCTAACGGAAAAATATTTAACACCTGGAAGGTTAAGATTACAGAATTTCATCAGACATCGCCAGTGGGAGGCCTGAACTCCCCTCGTTTGTCGGGATTGTCAGAACCAACCAAATATATCCAGGCTTATGTGTAAGAGCTGTTGAGCTTGGCTAGGGATGTGGCACATCAAAGGTGGACTTTCATTACTCTCCAATGAGATATTGACCTACTCCTTCAGACCTCCAGCATATTGATAAAGTTGCAACATTCAGATAAAGTTACTGATGTCATCATTATTATTGTTGTTTGTCTTTCCTAAGTATTTTCTTTTTATAGATAATGAAAAGAAGAATCACAAAAATAATTTATACGCTTTTCATATTGGTTGGATTGTGTCTATCTTGCTCAGAAGTGCTGGAGTTTGCACATAGGTAAAGAGATTTATTTTGCCTTTTACAACTTTTTCTAATCAGCGGTGTAAGGTATTGCAGTCCTAGATGCGAAAATCTTCTTCTTTTTGAATTGCTACCAATCCTAACAATGAATAATTATTCTACTTTGTAATTTTAGACTATCTATTGATGTGACTTTTCCCGACCAGGTATGTGGTTTTCACATTTCTTGTAGGAAACAGTCAAAAAAAATACAGTTCAAAGCAATATTCAACGGGTACACTATTTAGATTCAAAGAAAAAACTGATAATTTGACCTTATGATGAAAGAGGGCAACGATGTAAGTGAAAAAATGATATAATGTTACCAATTTTCTTATTTTCTGAAACTCTTACTTTTTCAATCAAGGCATTGGATAAACAAACTTGCCTGTATACGATCGAAGAACTAGAAGAAAACTCGAATTACGAACTTCGTGTATCTTATCCAGCAGTTGTAAGTCATTGCTTTTGATATTTTTATTTCCTTGACGCAGTGTTTCTGCCCTAATAAAATGGATACAAATGAACACAAAAGTTTAAATGTGAAGGTTTTCTCCGTAAATCTTTTCATGTCGTTTGGACATGGAACAGAATAATGAAACTTTCTTATTGCACACTTTTTCTTTTGCAAGAAACTTTTTCAAATAAAACAGCGTGGGGCTGTATGGGGCTCATTGTTGTTGACCAAAAGCTAAGAGCATTACTAAAAACACTCTCAGCCTCAGATTTCATAAGATGGCAAAGAAAATGTTGATTAATTAAGCCCCGCATTAAGTTAATGAGTAAAATAAGCATAAAGTGAGTAATCCTGGTAATCACGAAAAATAAGAAAAGCCAAGACTCGACCAAGATTTACTGGTTTCTATTCTTGATATGTATAAGTCAATTTTATAGCGTAAATACCAGAAAACAGAAAAAAGCAAGGAAAAAACCCCTCTTTGTTACTAAAAATAGAAACAAGGTACCTTAAGGGAACTTATTTGGGCGGAAACTAATTTTGGCGAGCAACGAAAATTTAAAAAAAAATTAATTTTGGCGGGAACTAATTTTGGCGAATAGTGAATTTTTTTAATTTTGCCGGGAAATAATTTTGGCGAATGACAGCGTAATTCTGTTCTATTTTGCCTTATTTTGAGCAATTTTGATGAATTTCAGGGGTTATTTAGGCAAGGAAACAAAAAATTTAATTTTGGCGGGAACTTATTTTGGCGAGTGAGCAAAATATTTAATTTTGGCGGGAACTAAATTCGCCAAAATTAGTTCCCGCCAAAATAAGTTCCCTTAAGGTAGTCAAAATCTGTCAAAATCTGGCCTTTTTCGGGTGCTTCCGTTAGGAAATTTGACGTCATCAATTCTAAACAATTTTTTCCGTAGATACCAACGGATTTTGTTCTTGAAGTTGAAGAAAGTCAAGGAAGAATTTCAAGTAGGAAACTTTTGAACGTTGAACAACTTCAGTGGAAAGCAGGAAGCAAAGTGAGGTTTCATATAATTCCTCATTTTCCAAACTCTATTTTTCTAGAATGTTAAAATATAGTGGAACTTTAAGTAATTTTTATAAGGTACATCCTTTTTTGCCCTCTTATCATTACATTGTAATTGTAACAGCCAATTCGATTGACTTCCAAATTTGCCATAGTCACCAACTTTGCCAAATCTACAATTTCAATGTCAAAAGATCACAGCTTCATGGCAAATTTGTACATCGCCACGCCGCCATTATGATTACCGTTTTGTGATGCTTAGTCAGCAGTTTTCTGTCGGCGTTTGTAAAGCCAACGATTTTTTAACCAATCAAGTTGCCGAACGGCATTGTTTTGCTTTAGCATTGGAAGGTCTTCTATTTTTCAAAATCTTTGGCAAAAGTGGCAAAATTAGAGCGAAAAGAACACAGGTCTCGTGGGAACAGTGTTTTGTATGGCGACGTATGGAGGTAAGTTCCAAAAATGCCAAGAATGCCACATTCACCAAGTCTTTTTTATTTGGCATTTATGGCACTCAAATTTTGCCAGATTTGTCAAATTTTTGTCAATCGAATGCAAAATAATTGGCAATTACGGCAAAAATGGCATATTTTGAAGTCAATCGAATTGGCTGTTATGTGACTCCGGATACTTTTTTGTTCTTCCCTTTTTTGACAACAAAAGCGAGTTTATGGTAATAGGACTTGGTTTTAGGGCAAAAATAAATAAGTGCACCCGTACCCTAAAGACCACTTTTAAGAGTTCCCTTTTAAGCTTAGTTCTTCCCTTCTTTTTTGAGTCAGAGTTTGATTTATCTTGTTCAATGCTTTTAATCACAAACGTCCATTCCTTCCTCACAGAGTTACATCATCAAAGTAAGAGCACATCGAACGGGAGTTCCAATCAATCTGAAGCGTCTTCAAGACCCAGTGCCTTTCAATATTAGTAAGGTTATTTTAAGTCATTTTTCCTTTTTGCTGTATTTAGCTTTTGTAATACATTTCGCTGTCTGAAGCTCTCGGGGCGAGAGAAGCACTCTTTTGAAAAAGAAATATCGGAATATTTTGACGTCTTATGCATTCACGATCCGATTACTGGGAACAGCGCCTTAAATAGTCTCATTATCCAAAATTTCTATCAACGAGTCTAAGAAGGCTTAGTTTTCAATATTATTTATTTGTCAAACCTTTAATTTTATTTTATTAGTTGTCAACAGATTATATTTGGGCTGTTCTCTGGCCACTTGGAAACTCATCACGTCTATTGTTTTCACTGTTGTGTTGGTCTTGAAGTTCTCTTTGCCTCGATTACTCAAGATGGTGGATGAAATGGATCACAAAGTCGAATAGGTATGTGTTTTGGTGATAAGTTTTATTTGATTTTTCGTAAACTTTCGAACATTGTTGAAAATTTCTATCTCATAAGATTCTGCAACCTCGTCCCTGTGTATTCCAGGATTTATTAATGTTACTTACGGACATCTGAGAATAACTTACTAGCGCTATCAGTAATTGCCAAAAAGCTGATAATACGCAGGGAACGAGGTTGAAGGTTCTGTTCTCCGTCACAACGAAATATAGAAAGAAACTATACAGTTTCCAGATTAAGCAAAATTCGTTAATAATATAATAATTAGAAAGATCAGAGCAACCTTACCTGTACCAGACGACCACGGCGTGATAAAAAAATTGCGTGTTGGGATAGAGAGGCTAAGATCTACCTTTCCTTGTGTAAATTTTAAATTCCGCTTGGCACGAATCTTTTTTATGATGCTTTATAGACAGATTTTTCCGCGAAAGTGATGTGATGGGATTAGCGTGTGGGAACCTTTTACAGCATGCACCCTTTAGAGAGGCGGAGCTCAATGCAAGGTAGTTTGCAAATGTTAGCAATAGATATATAATCAAATCAATAACCCTTTATCATCCTATCCCCTAATGCTTGTGTGTTTTAAAATGACCCTCTACAAGTTCGTTTGCGTCATATAGGGAACCTTTTAAGGAGAGTGCTGTGCTCAGCGGAAGTAAAATATGTAGCTTTTGATCAATTGCAAGATTATCGTGGGATATTTCTTTCTAAGACATCCAGAATGCTGATAGAATTTCTAGACACCCCGGATATTGTGTTTGTGATTGTTGTACCATTTGTTTGTAAGGGAGAGTGGAATTTATATTTGTGTGTGGGTGTGTTCTTGTATAAAGAGAGATTTCTTTCAGGGTTCAGGATGAATATAGTTAAGCAGTAGTAAAGCTGGGAAAGTGCTGGAAGGGGAAGGTCATTGCAGTGCTCTGAAAATGAAATAGATATTAAATTCCAAATTGAATGTTTACAATTAGACCTAGATTTTAGGTCAATTTTGAACTTAAGTATCAAGCCATTCATTTTTTGTTGGATCATTTTATGGCTTCGATGATTACACTCGCAGATGAGTTTGTTTGAGGTTTGAATTTTTGACCTTGCTAAATGCCAGATTAAAATATATTCATAATCATCCCGTATAAAGATTTCTTTTCAATCAACAAAACCAATTCTAATAAATTTTAAAAACGCAATTTTGTGGCCGTCTAAGTTATTTCAGTTATTTCAGCAATTTATTTTTTGAGCAATTACCCCTCCTTTTTGTTGCATTAGTCGAATTGTTTCCTTTTTAAAAACAATTTAACGACTGTGGTTTTTTTCTGAAATCATATAAATTAATGAAATTGTGTAATCACTTTTACTTGTGCGAGATCTCAAACTAATGTTTGGCGTTTTCGAACATTTACTGCTATGTCTTTCACTCATCCCAAGTACGTCTTGTGGTGACTCTATAAACTCAAAGACATATAAGGCTCAAAGACTTTATTAAGTTATGATGATCGCATTATCAGACTTTGGCATTAATTGTATTTATTAATAACTTTTCAAGGCATTTAAAAAACAGTTTGAACGCACAAGATAATTATAGAAAATCCATTTCTCCTTTTCTTTTGAGGCGATTAATGGCGTATTTCTTTGATGCTATATATAGAGTGTCAACCAACCGCATGCGTTTAATTAAACGTTGAATCTATACCTGTCGATGAGTATTTCATAACTCATTAAAATTTTCTGATTTGGCTTTGGTGGAATCAACACCTTGTGCATTACATGATGGTGATAGTGAAGTTAAGTAAATCGGTAAAATGTAAAATTACGATGACGAACGAAAAGTTAACAGGCTAGTGAGTTTCAACCAATCAAATTTTGTATTTTCACCAGCCTTTTCGTCCGTCGTCGTGATGATCCTGGTATGCTTAACCTCAGTGGTGTCTTTACATATTCAGAACCTGGTCGTACCTAGCCTGAAACTTTCCAAGCGCTAAACTTTGCTCACGGTCTAGATTTTTATATTGCTGCTTGTTTAACGCTTGGCGCAGATAGCTCGCTTTCAGGGAGATTTTTGCCTGTAATACAGATTCGTCAAAATCTGTTAATAAGGGCTCACACACAGTCGTCGGTATCAAACATTATGTATCAGACCTGCTCATAAATTTTAGAACTTAACTGAGCTGATCTGAGGTATCTTTTGTTTTTTTTGAAAAATTGGCTGAACCAAATGAATATTTTCGTCTTTATGCTGGTACGTCAATGTTGGTGCATATAAAAGCTAAAATGTATCAAGTCAATTTTTTGTTACGTAATAATTGGTAATGAAATCTTTCGGCGGGTGTCGGATGTATTTTAGTTCCTATGGATAATCTTCAGGCAATCCCTCTTGACTTAATTAAACCCCTCATTTTTTCACATAATTGTCAAAACACTGCTGGCGTTGAGTTTGTTTTTGTCTCGGATTAGTCTTAATATTGTCTCAAAGCTTGTTTATGAATGAGAATTTTCTAATATAGTCTAGTTCTTGAAGATATTATTTTTGATGAGATAGGCGCGCCTCTTATAATATAAGCATATTATGCTGACACAGCAAAATTTATGCAGGTGCAGAGTTTAAAAATGCTGGGTAAGTAAATGGTCTGACATTCGCCAACTATGACCTAGTTCCTACTCAAAGCTTTTTTCATGGGCTTCCATGCTTTTATAGAATGTCAATCGAGATTTTCCTGGGAAACGTGGAAAGCTCTTATTTAGAGTGAAAAACTAGAAGAGTGTCTAATTATGACTTATGAGAATTATGAGAAGTTTTCCGATGAACTTTACGGGAAATTTTGATTAATTGGTTTGAGTTGAGTTTTAGATTACTGGCTATCAACGGTATGCTTGTCCGAAATTTGTTACAAAAATAGTATGCTGAACGATGTGGGGGAGTGTTTCTCGTTTCCATTTGTATGTGTTATCAAGCGTGATTGTTTTAATCACTCCTTCGCTGTGTTCCATTCTTATGTGACGTAGTTTTGTGGTAGGATTAATGCAAAGTGCTTTAAAACTCACAAGAAGATTTAGCGAGAGATTAAATCCTTCTTCATCAACAACTGTCCTTTTGTTTATTTGGCTGCAACATGAATGTTTTGACACATCCTGTTGGATCTGTTCCAAGAAGGTTGCCAGGAGGAGCATTGATGGTCTGTGTTCTAGAAATGTCTTTGTCTGGTACAGTGTACAAAGCTCTTCCTTCTCGGACGGATTTCAGTGAGGTACAAAAGCAGTGGTGGTCTGTGCAGAAACTTAAAGGTACCTCTTGATTTCTGTCGAAATTTTAGAGAACTTCCCTGTGCTTGTCCAGAATTTTCATTGACCCCTCTCCCCTCTCCCCCTTATATCCGGTACTTTAGGGTACCTCCTCTCCCCTGGACAGAAAAAATGGCCACCTGAAACTGTTTCTGTTTATGTATTATTTTCCATAATATCGCACGTTGTCTCTTATGATATACGGTTATAGGGGGTTCGATGATTTGACGCTATTGCTCTTTTGTCGGTGCTTATCGGTGTTTGAAGAAAAAAGTGATTCTATTTCGGTGTCAAAAGTGGCATGTGGTGACAAAATATGTATTTTTGCGATTTTTGGTGACTGTGCTGATAAGAAAAATGCGCCACATTGTTCTCTTACACCGCTTTTCATTAGTCACCGCAAGATTTGATCTTTTGCTTCCTTCTCTAATCGGATTCTTTAAATCTCATTTTGAAGAATAAAGCCTTGCAGACACAGAAAATGAATTGAGAATTTAGAAGTATGGTAATTATAGCTCCGTCTTCCAGAAGGAATTTTTTCTTTCATGAAATGATACTAAAAGAATAAATTTATGTCAATGTACTTTATCGCTTTTTCTAAGATATTTAAGGCTCAATATATTTTAAATCTGTCCTGTAGCACGTGCGCTTCCTTCAACCACCTTCAATATTTCCTTCTCGATTTTTGATCTTGTTAATTTGATTAATTCTTCAACTCGGTGAATAATCTGTGAACTAATCTTACGGAAGTGATATTCATACATTCTCGTTAGAATCTTCTGTGTGGTATAAAATGATGTCTCTATTCCTTCTTTCAAAGAAGCATTCGACAGTTGATGCGGGACGTCTGTTGTCTGTTGACAAAACCTCTTACACCGAAACAGTTTTCTCCGTATGTTAATTTTTGTTCCTTTTGGCCTGAAAACTGACCAAGATGATAGTTTTGAAATCTAGAAACTTCTACTGGTCGATACTTGTTAATTTGAATGGCATCCATCGAAAGTTTCTTTGAGTGTGAAGGATTTTTTTTTGATTTTTTTTTCGTAATAAGAACAGCCAACATTTTTTGAAGCTTCAGGCTGAACTTTTCAGATTATTTCAGCTTTAAAATCTTATCTTAAAATGTTCCCATTTTCAGCAATTTGTGAGAATTTTACTTCAATTTTTTAAGAAATTGATGGTTTATAAGACTTTAAAGCCTTAAAATGTTCTTATGATTTTATGCCTTACATGAAGTTCTTATATACTTTGTTCTTATTGAAAAAATGGTATATTCGTTACGAATGTATACGGAATACCCTGTCAGTTTTTTAGTAAATATTGTAAATATTTTCCTCCAACTTTGAATTAGTCAAACTCTTTTTTTCTTCCTTTGCTGTTCTTTAGATGAATGTTCTTTTAAGATTTCACCCACAGCTGTATTACTTTTCATATAAGATGTGTTAGAAATTGGAAAACTAAGGCGATTTGATCGTTAATAATTTCGACGCTGGTCTTTAATGGAGCTAATGAGTTTGAATCTAGAGTAAAGGCTTGGGGACACGAGAAGGTTTTTTTGCGTTAGTGCATTACAACATGCTCTATTCCTCTCGTGTCCCCAAGCCTTAACATTGTCAGTGGCTAAAGTTAAAAATGGGAATCCTTGTTTTTGTTTTGCACTTGCAAAAAGTGCCCGTTAAAAGAATGCGATATTCAATTTTTCTTATCAATAGAAGTAACCAGTAATATAAAATAAGCAGCTATATTAACTGTTATTTATTGGAGCATACCATAGATTATTGACCAACGTTAAAAAGTATTTGTCCCAGGTTCTGGAGCTCTTTTTTAATGAATCTTGACTCCTGGCTGGTGGTGTGAAATTTCTTTGCTTGAACCCCTTCAGACGTTTCAGCAAGATAAATGGTTTGTTTAGCTTTGGAAATTTCGTCCAGCTATGCTTTTGCAATCTGGTTGATCTTCTTATCGTGGGTTTATTGAAGCACATATGATCGCTCTATTTATTGGCTGTCATTAAAGTGTTAATTCTTTCGGTTCAATACCCTAGAAAATCCATTCTCCCACACGAGCCGTTTCCATGACGACGGGTTTACTTCCGTTCAAAAGGTATCTTAGCTTCCTTTTAACACTCGACTTTAAGTATTTTTGCACGATGTTTGTTGAGTGAGAGGTTTCTATGGAGCAAGATCAATTTGGTACTTTCCCTTTCGTCCAACGCACTGCCTGTAGGATGAGGTTTGAGGATAGGGTCTATCAACAAGTTCTTAAGATTAAGGTACGATAACGAAGGCTTGCTCAGGTGCTCAAAAAGGATCATTTAATCTCCTTATATGGAATTCTTGAATGGTACAACTTCATTTAAAAGGTATTATCCGACCAATCAGCATAAGGTACTATTATTTGTTGACAATAGAGCTTTATCTTTATTAAAAACTATTTAATTTTTATAGTGCACTGGGGTCTTTAGTATAAAAAGCTCTCAATCCAGCCTCCCAGTCGCAGTTGCTAGCTCAAAGAATAGAGGACCGTGAATCTACTTTCGCCTTATCCTTCAAAGGGGTTGTTTACAATGAAAACAACATTGGTGGTGGTATACTCGTATATAAATGGTTCGGGTGTTTCTTTACTTTACTTTGTATCACTTCTATTTATGGTATGATGAGTTGTGAGTAAGCAAAAACTGATGGAATTAATTAGTTTAAATTATTTGAACATTTTGCTAATTTACTTGGTTCTCCAATTATTTTTTTATTTGGTCTGCAGTTGCATTTTTTGTTGCTCGCAGCAGTTTAGATTCGAACGCAACTTATTGTCTGGAAAAAATACATTGGAAGACCTAATCTTATGCGATTTTGCTTTCAGTCAAAAGTTAAAAATACCCTTAATTAGGCTTGTTGAAGACCGCTGTGATAGAGTAGGCTGCACGCATTGCCTCTGATATGTATTGATATAGGGGTTGCGTATCGTGTATAAAATTCCCGCCCGAGAGTTTCCTGAAACTTAAAGTAACCTGTTTCAACTTATATCGTTTTCATTGCCTCTGCACAAATTAAATAAGACTTGTATGACTCTCCTTCGTAACGTTCACTTCGTCTGTTCGGTAAAATATACGCCTAAAAAACACAAAGACGGGGGTATGGGAGTTTTAAACACGATACGCAGCTCCAAGTATCAAAATTAATTTCGGGGATGAGTGCAGCCTGGTAATAGAGCAGAACAGACGGTTCTTGATAATGCTACTGACTAAGAACTGTGAAGGTGGAACGACTGAGAAATCCTCTAAATCTTTCTAGCTTTGTCATATTTTACAAACTCAAGTTTCTATTTGCAGTATTTGTCTATCGAAAATTGCGTCATGCGTCGAGAGGAAAAATCCTCCTTTTAGACTTCTTGGTTTTTGTCTCTGCGGTTCAAAAATAGAAATTCATTCAACTTGCTTCTATATTAAGAATGTATTACTTTTTGATCAATTTTCACGGTATTTTTTAAAACCGACTAAAGTTCTTTTCATTAGGTGATAAGTCTTTATGTATTAACGAACATCAAATTGTTATGACCATGTTTTGACCTTATTTGGAGCACCTTAATCTCTGATATCTATAGCCACAACATTTTTCAAAGATGATTCGGATGCCCTTTTTGAGCTCAAAAAAATTGTTACTTCTTTTGATGTTTTTAAGGCGTTTCTTTACCCTCCCTCTGGTCAGTGAAACTTGATATAAACCCCCTTTGAACCTCCTGTTTCTTTATACAAAGTGGCAAAGTCTACTTCTGGAGCCTATGGTACATTGGAGAGTTGACGTATTTGCACTTTTGGGGACGGCAAAGTGACTGAAAGGATTTGGAATAACCCTCAGTTTTGTCCCGCAAAATTGAGGACGGTAAAAGTGCTTGTTTACCGTCGTTCTCAGTTGATCAGGATCTAGACAAATCAGAAGCTCACCGTCTCCATCGCTGGGAAACACATGAGCTCGCCCAGACTAACTAACTTTTCCAGTCACAGTTTGATGGTGATTTGCTTGCTTCTTTTTCGTCCTTATGTAATGTGGAGAGGGTGTTCTTAAGTTCAGATTCTTCACTGAACTTTTATACTTCATGAAAAGGAAATAATCTGTCCCCAATTAAGTTCAACGATGTTAGATTGCATTTCTTGTGTTTCCTGTGCTTTTTATTTTTAGATGATTATTTTTGAGCAGTCGTCCTTAAAACAACACACGGCGTCTTTGATCGACCTCAGCAGTTGACTATTACGAAAGTGTCTTTTTTTTTCGGGTTAGATGTTCAGACAGATTGGTAGAAGATTGCATTCTCTTGAACTCTTCCATTGAAATTTGGCGATGTAATCGTGCATTGATTCGATATAAAAAACGATATATTAAAAATGCAACCAATCAATGATTTCGAAGTTTAAAATGTCAAAGAATAGTACAGTCAAGTCCATAACTTGAACACGCGTGGGAACACAAATTTGATCGAGTTATGGAGTAACGTTTATTAACTGAAGAGACGATGAAACTTGTTCGAGTTAAAGAGACTCCACTGTCATTGATTTAGATTTTTGAAACCGGCTGCCACTTTTCCAACTTCTTTCAAGTTCTGCTATTTCCTGTGTCTTGGTGGTCTAGGCCCAAACTTCCAAATTGTTGATGTGGCGGTCAAGTTTGTAAGAATTTGTGACGTTTATTTGACAGAGGGGAGATCTATTTTTAAAACGGCTGTGACCTTTAACACCTCGTTTTAAGGCGCGTGAAAATGTCAACTATTTCATACACACGCCTGAAGAGGCTTTTCAAACCTCCCCTATTTCACATTCTTTTTTTAATCTACTTACGAATGCTATGATCTCTTGTATTGTCTCAGCAGATGGGTTTATGTCAGTGTTGCGTTGTTGTGCAAGGCGTTTGGTCGCAGAGTGCTTTACTTATTGACTTTCGCTTCGAAGATGCCTCACCAATGCCTAACTAGTGTTCAACTTTCAGGGAAATTACATTATACGAATCTAATTGAAATATTGCAGGGCCTGTGTCTCCGAAACATAGTCTGACCAAAATGTCGTAAGCTTGGATTTTTATTCGTATTTTGACTTTTTTGTTCTAAAGATGTAGTGTTCCATGTTGTAATTTCGAACTTCGTCAGATATTTATTTAGCCAAGAAGACAAAGTAAGCAAGATCAAAATTGACTTTCGAAACTCTCTATTTAGCTTGAAGTTTGAAGTACTTAGATAATTTTTGGAACATAGATCCCCTTGCCTTTATTTTCTTTTTAGATGACTTTGCGCAAAAACAAGGTAATCGCATGCCTCGCATTTTCTTGTTCAAATTCACGTTGTCTAAAGTATCGAAAATCTTTTTGGTTTGGATGATGATTCGAAAGTTGTGTGAATGAAATTATTTGTCGCGACAGCATTAATCGGTCCGCTATCACAATCGTTTGTAAATAAGGTGCAACCATGCAAGTTGAGTTTTTGTCAGATTATAACTGTTTTCGTCACTGTCCCTTTATCTTTTTTTGGAAGTTTCACACTTAAGCTTCACTGATTCACTCAGCAAGATTATAGCAGTGTTTGAACGAGTGGTTGAGTGTGTATAAATACTATGATTGATTCGTGGTCGTGAGAAGTTGTCGGATAATGCACCTCTGCTTTAGTATTTTTAAGTTTGTCATTTCATTTTTTAATGACCGTACAACTGACTTTGAATTAAACAGAGTGCCCAAGCGGTATAATATTTAGAAAATAAACCAAATGAGGAATGCATGAGAAAGCAAAAAACTTTTAAGTATTGGTATTTTAAGTATCATTTTCTAATACGTTCATTCCTTTCCTTTTCAGTTTTTAAAACAAGGAAAACAACTACACAAAACGATGACTAAAATGAATTCGATTTTGCAACTGGTATGTTTGGTAACTTTGATCTCCTTTTGTCATTCCGCTTCGTTGGTGCGACGCTCTGTTGATGGTTCTGCGTCGACGCCGTGCGCTGTGAAGAAAATGCGGATGAAAATCTACGAGCCTGGCTGTGGTGTAGTAACGGTAATCACTAAAGGTTGCCATGGTTATTGCACCTCCTCCTCAATGTATACTAACGATAAAGACGCATTGGCTATCGATTGCAAATTCTGTAAACCAAAGAAAACGATTCGCAAAATGACCGTTATGAAATGCCCCATGTTGAGCAAGAAAACGAAAGTGATTGCTTACCGTGAAGCAGTTTCGTGTCAATGTGACGGGTGTCCTTCGTGAGCGTGAACGTGAACGTGTTTACGTAAGGTCTCGATGGACCTTAAGCAACCTGGAAAATCATTTCAAAAGATTGTTATAAGATGGTGCTAGACGTAATGAGCATCTTCGACTGAAACTGTTGAGCTGATATTTTGTTTAGAATGTATTGCTTGACCAATCGATCCACTGGAGGATTATTACGTTATTTAGTTTGAGAACATTACAGAAATAGACAATAATTCATGAAATTCATGAAAGATATCACTTTCATCTAAAACGATAAATTCAAACTTTTCGACAGAGACATTTTCTGCAATTATTTATTTATTGGCATTTTGTTAGTTTCTGAAATAATAAAAATTAAGCGATTTTTCAAAACTGTTTTTCGTCTGTTGTTAGGTTATATACCGTGTTACAAGGCTTTTTTTGAAATGAATTTGGTAGGGGGTAAATTGAATTATTCACAAGGCTTATCGAGTGTTAATTTAAAGATTTTCTGTCGTTTTTTGCAATTAAAAGACTTTATTTGAGCGTTAACTCTTCAGTTCATAGATAGCCGAGCCGGTTGTCCATATTTAGTTTTTTTATAATTCTTCTACTGACCTGCTGACTCCAGGTTATCAAGGCATGAAGGGTCTAACAATTCGCACTGTTACACTTCATTGTTAGAACTTAACTTAAAAGAAGCGCATTATGGAGAGGAACATTTTAAAACTTAAGCCTGATAAGTTTTGAACTATATATTTAGCGTAATCCGTAAAATCAATTGATCAATTTGTCAAAAAGTTTTCAAATTTTAACCATCACGTCCATAAATACCGTAAGTGGATAAATTTTCGCGTGGATTAATTTTTGCGGTTTTCGCGAATTTTGGCCATTTTCGCGAAATTTAGTCCACGCGAAAATTTTGAAGGCCTTTGATTCACGAAAATTTGTCCACGCGAAATTATTTGGAATTTTACAATCGCGAAAATAAAAGTTCGGGAAATCAAAGAAAGAAATCAAATTATTATATTAAGAGTTCAACTAGGGGTACTAGGGCAAGATGGGTTACGGGGATGCTCCGCTGGTCAGGGTACCTTTTTTAACCTCTACGAGTCCCAGGTAGGGTCGCAAAAACACCAAAATAGAAAAATCAGTCCCTCGTAGGGGCCTATTTTTGGAAAATTTGGGGAAAAAGTAGAAAATTTAAGAAAATTTTGGAATTTCAGTCCCATTCAGGGTCACCTTTTTCGCAAATTTCGAGTCCCACGTAGGGTCCATTTTTCGAACCTTAGCGGAGCATCCCCGTCGGTCAACAAGGGTAGTACCCCCCCCCCCGGGCCCTAGTAACCTCCTAAAAGTACTTTCTTTGAAGTTTTTTGAAAGCTTTTGGGCGACTTTGTCTGCCTTTGTTCGATTAAAAAGCACACATCTCTTTTATAGTAACAATTTATATAATCTCGAAATTAAATAAAAAAACCCATTTTCGCGAAATTTAATCCACGCGAAATCTTTAAATTCTCGTCTCGCGAAAATTATAGTAGACGCAAAAATTTATCCACTTAAGGTATTTCATAAAGATTGAAAATTTTATTAAAATTTTGATTCTGTCAGCATCTTTTGCGATTTTCCCCTTTTTTAAATGATGCGAACGTCAAAAAATAATTTCCTTTTGACCATGGCGTTCTAAAGTAACTTCAGAACGCCATGCTTTCTGCGCAAAGTTTTCATGGTACAAATTTAAAATTGTTTTGAAAGTTATTTAAAGTTTTGAGAATTATGACCAGAATTTATGATTATAAATTGATGTTTTTTTGCGAATTACGCTACATTCAAAAATCTGAATATCAGACTAAGCTTTATAAAGTTTTACCCAATAATGCGCATCATTTTTAATAAGCTTATAATCGGCTACATCGCCTTAATCCTGCCTTGATAGACTGGAGACATCATCAATATTGTTTTGAACAAATTCAATTTCTGAAAAATACATATCAGATGTGCGTCTCTGGTTAAAGTTTTTTCACTAACAGATGAAAAGTTCTAATTTTGGGATCAAGGCAAAATGACAATGATTTCGCAGATTGAGGAAGAGAATGAAATTTCACTCCTAAAGTTTGAAACTTCAGTAGCTTCGGATTATTCAAAGGCCCGATTGTAGCAAAACAAATTAAAACTTAATTATTAAAAACACAAAAGACTCGTCCCCACGCCCCAAAATCAAAATTTTTGAAAAGTTGAAAAAAAACCTCCACATATTCACCCAAGAAACAAGTGTGCTAAATTTCAGCCAAATCCGACAATTTTTGAAGTCTCCAGGCTGTCCCATAGTCTTAGGCTCGTTTTGGCGAAAACTCGTCCCCAGGAGGAAACTTGATATCTACGAAAATTTCAAAATTCATTTCCGTGCTACGCTACGTTATACGTGAGATACACTCTGGTACAGAGTAAGAAAAAAGTTGCTGCATTTATGCCCCAAGGGAACTAATTTTGATGAGTAGTTAAATCCAGAATTTTAGAAGTACAATTTCCACCCCCCCCCCCCGCCAGGTCCCCCGTTCATTAAAATCTCGAAAATTTTCCAACCCCTCCCCCCCCCCCGTTTATTAGGAACCTAAGAGTAAATCGGTAAATGGATAAATATTTTGGACGAACATTACTTGTGGTAGGGTTTTGAAAAATAACTTTTGTAAACTCTAAAAGGGATGGACAAGACAACAAATGTCGTTTATTTGCACGATTTTTCTACTTTTAAAATTTGATATGTTTGGTTTAAAAAATGTTTATCTCTACTAGTGTTTATTACAACAAACTTAATATTTCTCAAAAAAATTAACCTCTAATATTCAATACTTAAAAAATGAACGTAAAATACTCCATTGTAATGATTTGCAACTTTTTCCGAAAAGACGACCATTACTTTTTATATGCTCAATTTAATATCAAATGGAACATTAAATGGCATCAAGTGCTAATTGTATCGATTCCGAGAAAAAATCCAAATTAGTGAAAGGATTTAAAGTGATTCAAATTGATGTTATTCACGACGTAATGTTTTATACGGGAGCACCTAAAATAGCCCGGGCGTTTGCCCCTAGTTATGTTTATATAGAAGTCTTTTTTGGGGGTGCGTATAACAAGTTATGGCAATATTACATCACGAATTCAAATAATCGGAAAATATTTTCGCGAACGATTTCCCAAAAACAGAGCCTTCTCGGTAATAAATTAAGATAAAAATCCAGCGAGGACATGTTGAAATAATCTCCTCTCCATGATGTGTATATGTAAATCTTTCGAGTCGATATCTCATTCAAGCTCATAATGTCGATTGGGCGAATATAATTGACAATCCAGAAAAAAGAATGTTTATAAATAAATTTTCAACCGTTCTTTTGTACATGTCTTTTAAAACCACTGTCTATTACTGTAATCAACCCATAGGAGGGAATTGACCTCCTGCACCAGGGGGAAATTGACCCGGTGGAAATTGTCCTTGGTTCAAATTAGGCATCATGTTTCCACCTTGCATCATGGGATTGGGTTGGAAGCCTTGCATTCCCGGCATGCCTGGTGGCATTTGGTTGCCAGGGAAACCAGTGTAGCCGCTGTAAGGAGGGAGGTTCCCCATGAACGCTTGATGCTGTTGTTGCTGTTGCTGTTGCATGTCTTGCTGTTGTTGTTGTTGCTGTTGCTGGGCAACGTTAGTGCTTTGCGAAGCACGTCCCTTGCCACGCCCTCTTGAACGCCCTTTGGTTACTGGTGGTGGCGTGTTCATGGGTGCAGGGGGTGCTTGGACTTGTTGGGGAACTGCACCGTAAGGTGGAAGCTCAGGTGGTTTACTTTTGTCTTCTTGTGCACTGCTTAACGGCATGGGAGCTTTTGCTGTGAGCAGTTCGCCTGATGTGCTTTGCACGCCCGTAGTTGAAGCATCTGGTTGCGTATCACCTTTCGCTGGGTCGAGTGGAGATAAAACTGAAAGCGCTGCTCCGCCTTAAAGAAACAAATAAGGGGAAATCAATCAAGGGAAATCAGGCCAGTAAAAATGGTTTAAAAGCTGTTTGTGGTACAAAACCAGAATTAGCTTAATTTCTAGACCAGGAGCCTGGAATGTAAAATCAACACATAGTTTTCATGAAGAATTTGGTGTATATATAGCTTCTTTCCTAACGCCACAACTTCACTATTCATGCCTCCAAAATTGAATGAAATGATAGGTACCTGCTCTTGCGGCTGTCATTTGATGTTGTAGAAAGTCAGGATTGGGGATTTTGTTTTCCGTTTGACTGTGTGGTTGCGCAAGAAGACCGGCGGGAGGCGTCGGTTGTGGCTGCATAGGCGTCGGTTGAGGTTGCTGGGATGGAATGTTTCCCATCATTGGGGCGGCCGTGGTAGAAGGAGGTGCAGCCTGAAGTTTAGAGGAGAAGATGCATCAATTTATTATCATGTAATCATTAAGGAATTTTTCAACGTCAGTTACACGCTTTTTTTATAAGAATAGTGTACTTTGGATGAGGGTCGAGTATTCCTAAGAAATTGCTAAAATTGAGGGTGAAATATGCTTAACGTATTCTTACTTTTTTAGACTTGACTTTTTTACAAATATGAGAAATGATCAATTTGAGAGTTTTGGACTTTTGAATGAACATTTGGAGCTAAAATTACATTTCTGTCTCAAAGTTTAAATTCAAGTCTAACAAAGGAAGCAGTTTTTCTGTTAACCAAATACAAAATGACTGTATTCTTATCAAACTCACCCTAGAGGGTATTTTTAGGGTATTCTAAAGATTTGGCCAATTTTCATTTCATTCAATTCGTATAGAAGATATTCTCATAAAAAACGTGTATTTGCCGTTTTATATTTTAGAGCAACCTGATTAAAGAAAAGCATTAACCCGCCACAGTATGTCGAAACACTTGTTCGGGTTAGCTTAGTGGTGCAGACCGACTTTCTACATAGGTAATACTGCAAATTCATTTGAATAGGAAGAAAGCAATGAAAAGTAGGACATTATACCGGTGTTTCTTCAGGTGTTGGAACAGCAGCCGGTTTAGCCTGTGGACCATGTGGAAAGAAATCAGCGATGGCAGGCGTTTTGGATGCGCGTGCTTCTTGAGCTTTGAGTTGATCAGCGAAAAATTCCTGCCGTTCTTTAATCAATGATTGGCGTTGTTGCTCAAGCTGAAAAGTCAAAGTGAAAAAAAATTCAAACAACGTCGTCCAGAAATTTAAAGAGATGACCCTATTCAAATTCACATCCAATTCCAGGAAGGTATTGATGAAATTAGATGTACAGTGATGTAATGTAAAACAGTAGTTAGAACACTCCGAGGAAACTCACAATTTCACGTTCTTTGTCCATAATGGTCTCTAATTCTTCAAAATGGCGCAATTTGATCTCCAGTTTCTTCATTTGAGTTTCGACGAGCAAAGCAACCAAACTTTTGATCTTTCGTTCTTCCACTTGTGCCAAATACTAAACGAGAACACAACTAGTATGCATTTATTGAAACACACTTTACTCTTTGATAACAAAGGCAATGTTCGAAACGATTTCAAAAGGTTTATTTATTTCAATCGCCCGATCATCGGGACAAGCAACATTTAAAAAGTATCTATCTATCAAAATCTCTTAAACGTTCAGACTTTGCTTAAAAGACTTAGATTTCATGTACTACCTTTGCTTTAACAGCGGCAGAGGCGATAGCAGCTGCAGCCGCAGTTTTGATATTGCCCACCGGAACTTTCTCGCGGTTTGCTAGTTTCTTCTTTTCCTCCTCACTGGGCTCCTTGGGTGGTGCAGGGGCGGGTGTGGGCGCATCTGATTGTGGTTTCTCGTCTTGATGAACTTCACCGTTGACTTGTGGTTGTGCTGGATCAGTCGCGGGTGTTGTAGAGGGTGTGGTTTCGGTAGTGGGGGCGTTTGTAGTAGGTGTTGTAGTGGGTACAGCTTCATCAACTTGCATTGGGGCAGCCTCTATAGAGTTTGAACAAATTGATGATGAATCAAAAAAGTCAGTAAATATTGAGCCATACGCCGTTTTAACCGATAAAGTCATAAAACCAGTACAATTGATGATATAATATACCCGACAAATCTGTGGTCTAAATTGATCAATGCCCGACCGGGACACCACTTTGGCAGACCATCCTGTTTATTACTTTCGATTTCATTCCTTGCCCTTTATTCTTCTGTATTTAGTCCACTTTTAAGTTGACCTAGGGTTCTCCCGGGTTACATGTATTACTTTTTCCCCATCATTTTTTCCAAAACTCTATCTATTAGGCATCAGAGGGAATACTTAAAATTTTAAAGAAAAAAAAACAGTATACAAGCAAAAGTTTCCTTGAAAACAAAACGACGCATACCTTCAGTGGGTTTCTCTTCACTGACACCATTGGGCATCTCTGCTTTCGCTTTTTCAACATGTGCGTCGATAAGCTCCTCAGGAATCTCTTCTTTTAATCGAGAAAACTCATCTAAAACAAAACATTACTTATATAGAACATGACTTTCGGTCTAAAGCAATAACAAAATATACGAATAATCTAGCTTACTTTGTTACTTGAGAAAGATTCGTTATGAACAACAAGCGCTCAGAGTTCCGTTGAAATTCATTTGAAAATTTGGTAAAAAGACTGTCTAGGGTCTCCATTAACTTACCACGGTTACTTATGACTTAAATTGTAAAAATACTTATAAAAACTTTTTAATTATTACACTTACCAACGGCAGCTTTTGCAGCGGCGCTGGCCACACGCGGGTCCACAATAGAGGCCAGGAATGAAACAGTAGACATGATTGGATTGCCTGATTGACTAAAAGGCGTCGGTTGGAATGCCAAAGGACCTATAAGGAGAAGAAAATAATTCAGAAATGGCTGAGATAGGACATACTTTTCTCGAATTTCCAAAATAATTATAAAAGAATTCATTTATTTATAATAACTCATCATTATTATTTAATTGCAATGTAGAAGTAGTGTAGATAACTAGTTGACATTGAACCACTTTAAGTTGACGCAGTTTAAAAAAAAAATCACAGTATTCAAGTATAGAGCCCTTGCAGAAAATTTTTGTACATGGGGGAGGGGGTGGAGGATATAAAGGATATTTTGTCCCAGGGGTAGTGAAAAATCTGCAAAATTTACCAAACTTACTATGATTAGGAGGGGGGTCAACTGATGGGGGGTCAACTGATGCTTGTCCGGTGGGTGAGATCCGTTGTCCGGGGGGGGGGGGGTCAAAATTCACAATGTCCAGGGGGTAAATTCAAAAATATTTTATATCTGGAAGAGCCCATATCAACAAACTTTAAGAAGGGTATCGAACGTTAGACTAATAAATAAATTTTTGCAAATGTTTATTGTCAGAAACGTTACCAAGGAAGCCGGTGGAATCTTTTTCCAGATATGGATCTTCGATGGGCAACTTGAGGAATTGCATGATACATTCGTCCTGTGTTCTCGTACCCACGTGCTCGGACACTTTATTCCAATCGTCCTTGTGAAGCTCCAAACCCTTGCATTACAATCAAATTAAGAACTTCCCATTATATCAATAGTAATATACATTTCATCAAGACCGAAAATTTCGAAAAGAACCAGTTTTCGAAGACATACTTAGACTCACTATTCCGGAAAACCCCTCCGCTATGAGCTATAGAGCTTTCAAAAGAAAAACTTACCTCTAGCAAAAGTAACGTTTCTTGATCTGTCCATTCTTTGTAAGCTGAAGACCGACTCTAAAGTGATAAAATAAGAAAATCATAAACAAGGATGCAAGATGAGATGTCGAGAGGGTCTGCTTTCACCATCATAATTGTAATTCATTTTGTGTATAATATTCCAGAAAATATTGGACACTGAAAATGAATCATAATTGGACTGTACAACCCACCCAACTATACACTGTTAGGGCTCTCCCTTTCTTTCATTAAGTTACAGTACAGTTGGAAAGGTCTGAAAGTCATGTTTACTTTTATTACCTTTTGTGCTTTCTTGGTAAGATAGATGTCGTTTCGAAGACTGCAACAAGAAAAGATTGAATCCGTATAATATCGAGAGAAAAAAACATGAATATCCAGGAATATCAACACATTCTGTCAAAAAATTTTTTTAGTTTTGTAAAAGATCATTCTAGGCTTTCGAACGAATTTTGAATTAGTATTTTGCTTTGGATCCGTGCAATTCGCAGGAGAAAATATCAATTAAATGGACGGGCGGCAACTGAAATGATAGTTTTGCTTATGTCTCTGTTTAAAAATCAGGTTTTCGATCAAAAAATGATCTTTTTATTCAATATGAGTAATAAACACTATACGTACCCAAAGTTTTCGAGATCGGTGGCTGGTTTTTCTTCATCTTTTTTCTCGCCATCTGGTTTGTCTTTGTCCGCTAAATTGACCAATTGTTGCGATGCCGTGAGCTGTGTTCAGAGAGATAGTAGTGGTTGAACGATTAAAACTGAAGTGGAAACTTTCAAAAAAGAGCAATGTTCTCTGATGTTCTGGATATCTTTGATTTGATTCTTTAGAAGAACAAAACTGCAAGTGGTAGGCTTCAGTAAACAGTGTATGCGCTTGTGTACAGCGCTTGTGTATACCGCTTGTGTCTTTCAAAACATTTGTATTCGAAAATTTTTAAAAATTCTTTTTCTGAAAGTTCCCTTAACGAAATATAAACGAACTATCGAATATTATGAGCATATCCAATACTACTACTTACTTGAGACTTCGAAGCTTGTAGTGGTTGAAGTCCGGAGGGTGTATCAGCAAGGGCGTGAAAATGGGAGGTGGGAGGAGGACCCATTGGCAGGGGACGACTCTCAGTGTCCACCTGGTAATTGACCAAACCCCATTGCTCCAAAAACGCATGCACTCTGAAATTTAAGAGAAATAATGGGTGTCTCTATATCGGAAGAGAGATAATACTGAAGAATGGTACAAAACTGTAAAAGGCAAGGAATTATGATTTTGTCGAATTCAAATTATTTCGAAGAGTTATACTAACCTCTCTCCCACAAGCTCACATTTTATAAACATTAAGGGACTTATTGCCATGTCGTAAAAATGGAGGCTACAACTAAGATAGACACTGACCTGACGATGGCACAGACGTCGCCGCACAAGTTACGTCGACATGCCGTGGCCGTCAAATATTCTGTCGGGTTGAGACGATAGGAATCGATCATGAAGTTTCTGTATGCCATGTATCTGAGGGAAGAGATAAAGATTTCAATAGAGTATTCGCATCCGAATATACATTTTTCTATAAGAATGTCTTTAAATTCGGTTGAGCTTAATTAATTCAAATATATTATATACAGAATTACCTTGGGTTATGAGATCTCACCTTCATATCAAACAAATATGTTATAATATAAAGTTCGAAAGTAAAAGAATTACTGCAAATACGAAAATTTCTCATGAATTCAGATCATTTGAAACAATAAAATAAATCGGGTCTGTCTTTATGGCAGTGATGCACTAACAACTCAAAAATCTAAAAAAGATAAAAGAATGAGATTTAAATCAGCCCATCAAAACATAGATGAATGTTGAATTCGAAGAAACCTGTATTATCGAGATTCGTCTAGCAAAGAAAGACAAACTTGTATTTGCGTGTATATACAGAAGCCCTACGAAGCAAGCTAACTCGCACGAAAACAATTCTATGTTGAACAGCCTGTTGAAGTCATTGAGTCAAGACAAGAGATATTCACACAAATGTATAGTTGGAGATTTTAATCTACCAACAATAAATTGGGAAAACTGGACAACCCCCCATATTGAGGACAGTAAAGAAGAAAAATTCTTGGATGCACTACGAGATTCATTTCTTTACCAATACGTCAAAGAGCCGACGAGATGTAGAGGAACAGACGATCCGTCTCTAGTAGACCTCATTCTAACCAGTGAATATAACCAAGTCAACAATCTCAAATATCTTAGTCCACTTGGAAAAGGTGACCACAGTGTACTTGTCTTTGACTTCAAGTGTTGTGCTGAGCAGAAGCCAAGTTGCCAAAAGTATTCCTACAATTCAGCTAACTTCCAGGAAATGCGACGCTTTCTTCGAGCGGCTAATTGGACGCAAGACTTTATCGCGACATCAAACGGAAAGACAGTATGTGAGCTCTGGGAACAGTTCAAAACTGATCTAAACGATCTAAAGAGCCGATTCGTCCCGCTAAAAGAAGTTGGAAATTCCTTCTGGAAAATAAAAAGGAAATATTCCGATAGGGGAAGATATTCGAAATGAAATCAGGATAAAAGATCGCCTACATAGGAAGTGGATTAATTCTTCGGATGCTGACAAGGAGTTCAATAGAGCAAAATATGTTTCGGCGCGAAACCGAGTCAACAGTATAATGAGACGCACGCGTAGAAACCATGAACGAGAAATTAGCAGATCGGCAAAGAACAACCCGAAGCGATTTTGGTCGCATGTAAGAAATCAATTGAAGTCGACAAGCCGAGTTGCATCTCTTCTGGAGTCAGAGGACATCAAAGAATCATTGAAGCATGAAGACATAGAAAAGGCAAATATCCTACAAAAGCAATTTTGTGGTGTATTTACGAATGAGCCAAACGGACAATTACCTTCATTTGATAAAAGAACAGATACGATAATCGATATCCCTGAAATTTCTCTAGAAACAATAATAAGACAGATCAAGCAGCTTGACCCCAGCAAATCATTTGGACCAGATGAGATTCATCCGTTGATGCTGAAGGAACTAGTTGACTTCGTTGCAGAACCGCTGAAGATAATCATGAACAAAACATTAGAAGATAGCGTATTACCTGAGGACTGGAAGATGGCGCATGTCACGCCAATCTACAAGAACAAGGGTGCTCACAACCTAGCCATAAACTACCGTCCAGTCAGTTTAACATCTATAGTATGCAAAATGATGGAGTCAGTGCTACGAAAAGCAATTATGGATCATCTTGTGGAAGAAAATCTTTTATCTGAAAAACAGTACGGTTTTATTGGTAAGCGATCAACAGTCACTCAACTTCTTTACTACATTGACCGATGTTGTGAAACGATGGCAGAAGGCAAAGTTGTCGATTGCATCTATTTTGATTTTGCAAAAGCGTTTGACACCGTCCCTCACAGGAGGTTAAAGAAAAAACTGGAATGTTACGGGGTAGGTGGAAGTCTACTAAACTGGATAACATCGTTTTTGTCAGATCGCAAGCAGCTGGTCAAAGTCAACTCAGCCAAATCAACAACTAACCCTGTCGTAAGTGGGATTCCTCAAGGAAGTGTACTTGGACCTCTGCTATTTGTCATTTACATCAATGATTTGCCAGACAAAGTAGTTTCGGATGCATTTCTCTTCGCTGATGACACGAAAATAGTGAAGACTATAGATTCGGTAGAAGACTCTATTGTTGTACAAAGAGATATCGATGAAATGGAAAAGTGGTCTCAGGATTGGTTACTCACGTTCCATCCTGATAAATGTCATGTCTTAACAATAGGTAAATTCGCCAACATCAAGCATGCACACAGATACCAGCTTGGAGGTAATGAACTTGAACATGTTTTTGAAGAAAAAGACCTCTGCATCTTGATCGATTCGGAACTAACTTTCGAGGAGCATATATCCAAACAGTTTAACAAAGCAAATTCAATCCTTGGAGTTATCAAAAGAAGTTTTAACGACTTGAGTCCTTCGGCACTTTGTACACCTGTGTACACTGTACACCACCTTTGTCAGACCTCACTTGGAATATGCACAATCAGTATGGCAGCCAAAATTACGTCGTAGTATAAACTTGATTGAAGGTGTTCAAAGACGGGCGACAAGACTGATTCCTCAATATCGTAATCTCCACTACGAAGAACGTTTAAAAAGACTCAAGCTTCCATCTCTTGAGTTCAGAAGGCTTTTCAGTGATATGGTGCAAATATATAAGCATATTCATTTTTACGACCCACAGACAACTCGGAACAAGTTTGTTAAAAAATCCCGTCCAACCAGATTCCATGATCATGAATTTGTTCCAAACTTTGCTGATGATGGTTTTCGTGGGGCTCAGACGAAATCTTTCTACTATAGATCGATCCCAACATGGAATGCACTACCGCGATTTGTCATCGAGTCGACCTCAATCAAATTGTTTAAAGAAAGCCTAAACAAAGCGTGGGAAAAACACCAACTAAGATACTTGACATATTAATATTGTAATTAGAAATCGGTTCGTAGAGGTCCACCTCGGGCCTGTGAGCTTGTATACATCATAATAATAATAATAATAATAATAGATGCATGCATCTATGAGCTTACATTTCTGGTGATTTTGATTTATTTTTTCCGTTGAAATATTCTGGTAAAGCACGTCGTTCGATGGCATGAATGCTAAAATGAACGATAGAAAAGAAAACTGTTTGTCATTGATCATTCATCACCAAAAAAAGTTTGGGTTCATTGTTTAGAAGTTAGTACACGTCATTAAGGATTAAAAAGCCTGAAAATTAAATACGAGGCAGAAACTCACGCTTTTAAAGTCCGTCTCCTATCATCTGGATAATGTTTTTTTACAATCACATAATTTTATTTTACAATCACGTAATTTTCATTGTTTTTGATAAAGAAAAGAAAAGGTTGTTAGTGATTATCCACATGAAAAATGGAAGGACTTTATAATCTAAACAAAGACAAGGGGCTTAAAAAATCCACAACCGAAACTGCACCTGTTATAATCGAACCAAGCGGCGTAGCTGGGAACAACAATATGTCGTGTTTGTTCAGGTAGGTTGTCATCGTGTGGAGTTTCTGGATCACGACTGACACTTTCCGACATTCGTGGCACGGTATCTTTCTTCTTCTCCTTCTGGCCTTCCGCTGGTGTTGCTTTTGCTTTGGCTTCAAGAGATGAGAAAAAGATGCATTTAATCAAATTTAGTGATTTTAGACAGACGAAACTCAAGGGCTTGTGAAGTATCTAAACCACTAATTGCGTGTCTAGAAATGTGCAGAAGAAAATTTCAATTCTTCAAACCCTCAGATGCAAGCAAAGGCAGATTAGTTGATTTACTATCTGATTTTTATAACAGATGAAGCGGTAAGATGTTATTTAACCAAAAATCGCCAACTAAATCATAATGTAAATAGGTCCTTAGGAATAAGAAGAATACCTTTTTCGTTTGCCGGTGTGTTATTAGAAATATCTTCAACTTGGCTCACTTTGGAAATTATACCTGAAAGATTTATAATCATTGAGTTGAAAGGACACTGCATCGATCTGTAAAGAATTTATATTCTCCGGCACTCCTTCCTAATTGTAAACATACTCTGACCGATATTCATTACAATGACCATCACTGATTTAAATGAGGATTGAAGTTGTGATGTCCGCAATTTCTTGAAAGAGAAAGCTTACCCAGTTGTATGTCATCAACTTCAACTGGCTTTGGCTAATAAGA
Organism: Clytia hemisphaerica; assembly: GCF_902728285.1. Taxonomy (NCBI): domain Eukaryota; kingdom Metazoa; phylum Cnidaria; class Hydrozoa; order Leptothecata; family Clytiidae; genus Clytia; species Clytia hemisphaerica. The sequence goes on from NW_027104530.1 coordinate 1,586,124, forward strand.
AGAAAAAATGTAAAGAGATAACATAATTGTTGCTTCTGGTTGCTTCTACAATGACCCAACCAAATTATTTTTTACCTTACATTTAAGGGAAGAAATTTTGGCGGGAATTTAATTAGACAGATGGCCGCAAAAAGTTTTTTCATACGGTTTTTGATTTGGCAGATTGCTTGAAAAATAAAATTTGGCCGGAATTTCTATTAAGCAGATATGAAAAACCCTGTTTTAAGACTTGAAATACTAAAATTTCGCTTTAGGTAGGCCAAAAGCTTGTTAAAATCTAAACGATGGTAATATAGAAATAGACTGTAAGATAAAGAACTTTGACTGACTTACGTTCGGAACTGGTTCAGGATCTTCATTTTCGTTTTCCTCTCTATAAAGAAAGAAAGGTGTATATAGATTATAGATCACTTTGAAGGTTGGTAAAAATGACAAGTTTTTTATAAATATTAAAATTATTGAGGCGAAAGAAATTTGACGGACACAACCGACCCTATATTGAAAAAATATTATGCTATGAATGTTAAACACTGGTCATTACAGTATATTTGTCCATTGACAATGACTAATATATAACCCTTGAACAACAAGGTTCAACAATCACGAATATCACAATCAATAAGTAGTGCTTGAAAAATGAAATAAGTAAAACCTTACCCGTCCGCGTCACCTTCTTTCTTTCCACGTTTCTTCTTTTTACCATTTGGCTCAGGAGACTGCATCAATTTTCGTTTACGTCCAGCACTTGATTCATCGCTACTTGCCAAACGACCTTTCACCTTTCGCTTAGATCCTGTACAATAATGAAAAGAATAATATTTTGTTCTATGGAAGATAGCATTGCATCAATATACACCTGTTGTCTAAAAGAAGATAAGGGCGTGTCAGTCCAAGAAAAAATGCTTTAAAAAAAGATTCAAAAAAAATTGTGCTTACCAGAGGGTGAGGTGGCACCACTGCTTGGACCCTTTAAAGAAAATAGCATTTTCAGTTTATAGGAACCTAAATTTTCAATTGAACAGTAATAATCTAGGACTTTTAATTTAACAGATTCGAGTCTTTCAATTATTTTTACAGGTTTCAAAGCCAGTCGAATAGGCTAACTAAGAACTGAACGGAACATTTGAAGGAGCTGGGATTGGAAAAATGGGTTTCATTTTTCCGCATTTTTACACCTCTAAAAAATGATGATAATAGCTTACATCTGATTCAATTTCATAATCTTCCTCGTTCATCCATTCATTGTAAATATCCAAATCATACAACCAACGACCATTCACCTTGATGAAATATCAATAAAAGACTTTGTAGATTGGACAGGTGAATAGTCAAGAAAATAAGTAAAACAAAGGCCGTTCCAAAGGAGAGGATACATTATACATCACGCTTATTTTTGCTATGTGACAGGAGTAGTGATCTAGGAGCAACCCCATCTCAAATTCTCAGAATGGCCCGACAATAAACGTCATATGTTTGATTTTTTTTAAACTATTGCAAAGTCTTTTTAAGGTTCATTCAGGTGCGAAAAAAAGAATAAAAACAGGAGGTAGAAAGAAAATGCAGAGCTGCTTCTTTGGTTATTTTACCTCCCATGGTTTTGTCCTTTGAGGTGGATCTTCTGGTTCTTGGTCACACTCACTCACCGAAATCAAGGAATCATAACTGAAATTAAAAAGATGTTTTATTATCAATAAGATCGAAAATAATATGCACCTTTAGATTTAACAAATCATGATATTCTTAGGATGAATTCAAACCATTTTTTAATGAAATGCTCTATTTTTTTAAAAGATGACTTTTGTTTTGCTTGAAATATTTTAATTTCTGCCTTGACTTGCCCACCTAAATGTTTTTCTTTTTTTTCTCTCTTTTGTTTTTTTTATGTTTTCAAATGTAATTGACATTTAAACTGACTTATTTGATCATTAAAATGACATTCGAATTCTTTTCAAAACAAAACAAATTTTTTTTATAGAAAAGGACAAATCTAAAACAAAATATAAAAATCAAAAAGGTTATGATAAAGGCTAAAAAAGAGCAACTTAAAATTGTCTTTATCATTTTTTAAATTTAATAAAAAATTTCATTTGCATGGTATTTTGTTGTCATTGCCCTAAGAATCTCAAATCATGTGTTTAATTTCACTCCTTTATCTTGGCACCAAAGTTTTTCAAATTATAGAGAGTTTGACGGCAAAATTAAAGCCAGCGAAACGAGAAAAAAAAGAGAAGAAGAGTCGTCTTGGATGACGCCGGAACAGCTAGTACTATTAAAACAGCATCATACCTGTCAGGGTAGTACCACCAATGAACAAGAACTTGCTTGTCTTTTTTCAAGATCGGACGAATCCAGTCCTCTAAAAGAACACGACTCTTTGATGATTTGCACCCTCAAAATTTGGCAAGACATATTTTTATTTTTTACAAAAAGAGACCCTTTTACTTCTGATAATGAATTTTTCATCATTTCTAGCTGTAAAGATTAAAGGGCATTTTCAAATTAATATTTGAGTCAATTAAAAGGAATGTGTCTCATACCATCTGGCTGTTGGTTTGGCGGTGGGCCTGTAGTTACGATGTGAGTTGCTTTGTCTTTATCATCAACTATAACTCCCTAAAAAGAAAATTAATTGGCTCAAAAGTAAAATTGTAAGGATCTATTTCGTATATTAACTCCAAATCAAAAGTTGTGAAATTCAATTATATGCAAAATAATGTTTGGATCACTGTTTTCAAAGGAAAGTGAAATGAAAAGTTTTAAAACAGAATTAATTTCAAGTGCCTACCATGTGTCTTTTGATTATTTCTTTCATTTTTGAAATCTGTTTGGATTCTATGTCAGGGTTCAAGAACACTTTTGGTAGTTGAAGGAGACTTTTCTATAATAGGAAAGAAAGTATGTTGTAAGCTTAACACAGAATATCAAAATTTCCAAGGCATACAGCAATATCTTATTATTTAAGTGCTTATGGAAAATTCCGGATGAAATACCGGGTGCGCCACAAAAAAGTTTCTCTCTTTAAAACTGATTTTTTCGAAATCTAAGAATCAAGAAACAACCATTCCTATTCCATCAGAAAGAAGAAAGATAAACTCAAATTTTGATGGGTCATTTAATAAATTCGATTCATTAGATCAAAAGTTATGCTCAATCGAATAAAAAGTTACTTTCCGAAAGTGCCCGAAACGTTAAAAATCGAACTATCAAATTTTTATTTTAAAATTGGTAATCGCAAAAGGCTTTAAATGATTAAGACCATTTTTCAGTAACTAAACACATAAATTTTGAAACTGATGGAACGAAAGGGTTTAAAATGTTCATCAAAATCATTTCAATTTACTTTTAACTTTTTTCCTCAGATTTTTGGTTCTAGACTGGATAAAGTATATGTAAGGCTGGATGTACCTCGAAACCCATATTTGATGTATTTTTATGAATTTTACCAGATTTTTTGGCTTTTTTCGACGAATTTTCTACCTTTTATTGAAATTCAATCTTCCTTTATATAAGGAAGGTCGATTTTTAACGTTTGTGAGCACTTTCAGAAAGTAACTTTTTTATTCAATAGAGCATAACTCTCGATCTAATGAACCGAATTTAATAAATGACCCATCAAAATTTAAGTTTATCTTTCTTCATTCCAATGGAATAGGAATGGTTCTTTTAAAATTTTTAGATTTCGCGAAAATTAGTTTTAAAGAGAGAAACTTTTTTGTGGCGCACCCGGTATTAGAAATTTTGTTCTTACCATTTTTTGTTTAAAAATGCTGTGTAAGAAAATGATAACAAATACCTCAATGATATCATTTCAGAGCACATGTAAATTGTTGTTCCGAATGACAAAGACTTCCCATCTTACTAGAACATCGGAATATCATCAGTATTACAGTAATAGCGAAATTATTTAAAAAAAATTCACCTCTTTCAAAGATCTTTCAATATTCAAAAACAGTTCCACATTTCTGTCCACTCTGGCTGGAGATTGAAAGTCGAACCTTCTCCTTTTGGAAAGAAGTAATAAACAATGTATGGTTTATGTGTAGTTATCACATGGTGGCTGCAAAATAAATAAAAACCCTGAATTTAAAATCTCACCATCCTTGGTCAACTTTGTATTTGAATGCACTCGATAGAATTTGACACAATCCTCCACCAGAAGTGAAGTCTAGAAATATTTTCATCTAAAAAAAATACAGGTGATACAACACATAATTAATTGATATTGCAGTGAAAATTCCAAGCACTTTTTTGTGGCCGTTTTACGGCCAAAAGAATCAATTTTGAATTGAGTTTTAAAACTCAATATTTGGAGAATTTTTATTGTGTCAAAAAATGTCAAAAAATGTCAAAAAGATAGAGATAGTGAGCAAAATGAAAATGTATTCTCTCTATGATGATTGAAAATAGATTCAATTCAATAGATTCATTTTCATTTTTGCAAATACAATGCTATACATTTAAAATAAACCCTTCAAAAGTGGCCTGGTTTTTAAATTTTTTTTTGACACCTGTAGAGCGTATTGACCACCTACAATGGTTACTCCGAAGGCAAAAACTCGATTTCTAACTCAAAAAATTACCAGTGACCAAAGTCCTTCAAATATTGCCTTTATTGATAAGTATGGGCTTTAAATTGCTCTTTAAAAACTTTTTGTTTCTGTGATAGCTACTAAAGGAAAAAAATGTAACTAAGTCACTTGGCTGAAAAATAATTTCAAGAATATGAAAATTGGAAAAGAACGACATTTCAGAAAGATTTCAACTTTACATAATATAATTGATTCTACTGCGATCAAGAAATGGTCTCACACTCTATTTTCATATGATAACAACACATTTTTGGTATTAATAAAAAAACTGTAAATCCAACTTTAGTTTAAAAGTTTTACTCACAGGAACTCTTGTAAGTGGAGGCTTTGCAACACTTTTTCCAAATGAATCCTAAAAATATAAATGAAAGGTAATTATATAATATATATGGCTCTGGTTACCCATCGAGCACTCTGACATCATTGATTCGTCTAACCTTGATTAAATGAAAGGAAAAAAGATCAATGATTTAACAGTTCAGAGACAAACTCATTTGGTTAACAAAAGACAGTTAGGGAAACCATCCAGGATCCTGCCATTCTATAAGCCAGCAAAAACTAAATGACACTTGTAAACTTAAGTTTCTTGCCATTTTCCATCGAAAACAACCAAAAACATTGCTACTTCCCAAAGCCAGAAAGTCGGAGACCAAAACAAATTATCTTCCAAGATTATGGCGCCCTTTTGGATCTATTGTTAAGGCCATCTAAAATGGTGGAAAGAGTTGCGGAAAGACAAAGGCGCTCGGTGCGTCGAGGGTGGTAACACCAAAACGCCCAATATGATCTTCCAACAGAAGGCGAGTTAGTTTCCGCGTGAGTTACGTCATGCACTCCACCGCAGCGCATAACGAAGTGTGTTTAAATCAATATCATTAATTATAAGAATATCTTATGTGCTTACTTTCAGTAAACTTCGAGTGCTTCATTAAAGATGAAGAAGGTAAGAAGATAAAAAATGCGCTGGATAATTTTCATTGTAACAGTTTGATCAATCATCGCTGAAAGTTTGAAAAAGTTTTTCCGACGCAAAAGAAATTGTCAGCCAATTAAAAGCACAGTGTGCTTATACTTACTATGTTTGCTACATCGTCTAGGCTAAAAAGAGTGCGAAAAGACACGAACGCCGTTTTTTATTGAGTGACGTTATGATTTTTTTTATTGCGGCCGCGTACAGGAACTCGCCAAATGTTCCTAACTGAAAGATATTGTTATTATTAGTACCTCTTGAAATTGAATAAGTTGCTTGACCAAATCAGAAATCGATTTTGAGCTTGGTGAATCAGATTGAACAAACTAAAAGAACAAAATCAAAACAGTTATATATTAAAACAATTTGTATTTTTGGCTTGATACAATTGAAATTCTGACAGGCTTCAAATAAACATCATCTTCAAACGTGATGCAAACAAATTTGATGCAAGCTTTGGGTGATAAGCTGTGATAAGTCCCCCCTTCTGTCAGCCAGAGAAATCATCTTATGCATGCTTGACTCCTAAAGCTGTAAGCCTGTGCCCAAGTAAGCGTAGGAAGGAAAGTACTTGTCACAGTTTGTCCATTGAGGGGTAACGAAGAAAAACTGGAATGGCCCAATCCAACCATGGCTTTTTTTGTTACTGTATATTTTTGCATACAATTCAAAGATAGATGACGGATGGAAAGGCGAAAGAAAAAATTTTACAGAATTCAAAAAATCTGTAAGTTCTGGAGATGTATTCATGATATGCACCATTGCAATGTCTTCTGACATTACGTCATGGACCCAATAGCTCATTGGTTGGAAGTGACGTAAAAGCAGTCAATACGTCACTTTCAACCAATCAGCTACTGGGTGGAACGGAAGACATTGCAATGGTGCATATCATGAATTGAAAAGTTGAGACGTCGGTAGTTTGCGTTTTTCCAAACCAAACAGAACAAAAGTGCCCTTCCTCCTTCACTCTCTTGTCTATACCTTTGGAAAGAGCACGAGAAACTGAATTCCCATGGTGATTTTTAGAAAATTCCACAGCCGGAATTGATCACAATCTTCAATTTTAAAACAACCTTAAAGTCTAGTCTACATGAAACGAAATCGGCTTTTTTAAAGGGTGTAGAAAGAGCTTTACACAAAAAATACAAAACAATTTAAAATGGTACCCGACGTTTTTTCAAGAAATCTTTAAAAATACCTTGAACAAGGTACACCTACCTTAAACAAGGTATATGCATGTACCTTGTTTAAGGTACATCCTAAACAAGGTATACACCTTGTTTAAGGTATTATTAACTATTCTTCTTTGCTTCCTGTCTTCTTCCCCTGAATTTATGGTTCCAAACCTAGTTCCAAAGATAAAACAAAGATGAAAAAAGATTCCGTCTGTAGATTTTGATAATTTTTTCACTACTTGGTCAATCAAGGACTCTTCTTTCCTTTGTGCTAAAATTCAACATGCCCTTTTTCCTTAACACATTTAAAATCAATGTTTTTTGAGGAAATCTTAAAAAATACCTTGAACAAGGTACCCCTACCTTAAACAAGGTATATACATGTACCTTGTTTAAGGTACATCCTAAACAAGGTATACGCCTTGTTTAAGGTATTACTCCTGACTGTCTGAACGCACGCTGACTGATGGATCAGACTTCACAAGCATACTATACTGGCTCCAAATTTCTTAAATTTATGCAAAGCTTGACGCGGATCTCTGAATTTGTTCAGAAAATCAACTTTTTCTGCTATTTCTCCTAACTAAGCTATCGATTTTATCTTATTTAGGATAAATCATCCTATTTAAGCGAAATACACGCATTTCTCCTAGTTTCCAGACGATGTCAATCGAACGAATCGAACGCCGAATCAATTGAACGCAATCGAACGCAATCGAATGATTGAAATTCGATTGCCGAACGCAATCGAATGCCAATCGAATATTACCGCGATTTTCTCGATTGATTCGATTGCGTTCGATTAGTGCCTGGATTCGATTGATTCGATTGATTCGATTGCGTTCGACTGACTAATGTATTCGATTGATTCGATTGATTCAACTACGTTCGGTTGGCTTATGCATTCGACTGGTTCGACTAATTGATTCTGTTGATTAACATTGATTCTCGTTCAACATTTGAATAGTTAAACGAGATGATATGAATCATTTTAGCCTGGATTCTAGAAAATGCAGATCATGCAGGCCCACACGTTTACTGCAAGTTGTGTGTCAAAGCCCGTTCGTTGCGTTGATTTATCTATCGTATCGCGATACTTAACCTCCCTAATAAAAGGCGCTCGAAATTGAAAGGAATTGAGGTAAATTGGAATCTAATTTAATCGACCACCCGTCGAATGCAGTCGAACGTAATCGAACATCAATCAAACGTAATCGAATATCAATCGAACGTAATCGAATATCAATCGAATCAATCGAATTTTACCCAGAATTTTACGTTCGATTGATATTCGATTGCGTTCGGCAATCGAATCGCAATCATTCGATTGCGTTCGATTGATTCGATTGGAATTTTCGTTCGATTCCGTTCGATTGACATCGTCTGGTAGTTTGCAATAGTACCTGACTGTTCAAGTATTAGCCCAAAATGATAATGATCTGATAGTAATTTTAAAAATATAATTTCAAAGCAAAATGTATACCTTTCTGTTATTTTTAATGAGCCAAGTTCTGACATTTTCAAGTTGGTCAATGGTATCTTGTGAGTCCCAATATTTTGAATTAGCGCCACCGTCTTTCTTTGTGGCCGCCATCTTGATCTATCAATTGAGTCGCAAGGATATTTTGCTGACATTGCATGTATCAGTGAATTTGAAAAATCGTAATGTTTTAGAGCTGGTCACACTGCCTTTGATAAAATCAAAAATGTCTGCAATTTTTTGTGATTTTTGATTCTTTGCGATCGAAATCTTCGAAAGCAGCCGGCGAGGCGACCCTTTTTTCCGATGTGTTCTTTTTTAGAAATATGTATGTTCTTATCTTCTAGGAGACCAAATGTTATGAGCTTTCAATTTTTGATACGAATGATGTGTTCTGATTTCTAGGAAACCTTTATCACACTATTAGTCTCCCTAAACTTATCACTACTTTATAATTTGACGTGTTCTAAAATCTAGGAAAACATCTTGGCAAGATAAACTTGTATTACATTTGTTTTTCTCCACGAAAGATGTGGTCTGAAAATTTCTAGGGTTACTTAGGCAACAAGATTACATCAATTTTCTCTTTATTATACCCCTGTCTCCTTAAAAGATACGTGTTCTGAAGTTTTCTAGGGTTACCTAGACAAGAAGAACACGTTAGATGACCTTAATTATACCCCTGTCTCGTCAGAACACATCATTATTTCTAGCTGATTAATTTTCGGAGATCTGATCAGAACATATCAAAATTTCTAGTTGAAATATGCTCTCAGAACACATCGGAAAAAAGGTCGCCTCTCCGGCTGCTTTCGGTCTTAGAGCGATAAAGTTTTCCCAGAATATCAGAAGACATCATTTGTATAAAAAAATGAAGGTCGTAACTCCTAGAAGATAAGAACACATATTTCTAAAAAATCTCTCCACCGGCTGCTTTCTGAATCTTGACCGAGGGAGGTTGTGGTATGGTGCTGAAGGGTGTGAAGGAGAACGTTGGCTATGTGTGCTGCTGGACAGGGGACCTCCAAATTATTTCCCCTTTGTGAATGACTAAATTTATTTGGCGAAAAAAAGACCCTTTAAATAGATAAGCTTAACTTTCTTAAAGACGACATCGGGGTTTTCGTAGCGTCGTTTGTAAAACACGGAACATACCGGAACAACCCAGAACAAGCTGCGTGCTTGACGCTCTCTACTTCTTTAAAATGTTTTCAAATGTATTTAACGATCGTATTTATTAATGACATTCGAATTCTTTTTAAAACAAAACAAGTTTCTTTTATAGAAAAGAACATTTCAAATGTAAATCAAAACATAAATATTAAAAAGTTTTTCGAACAATAACAGCATTCAAAGGGCGATAAAAAGCAAGAGAAGAAATTAGTCCGCCTCTTTCTTCATATAAAAACATTCAAGTGGTTGATGTGATACTGTTAAAACCTGTGTACGTCATTTTACATGTTTAAATTCGAAAAGTTATTTAAAAAAAAAAACAATTTAGAATTGACTTATTCATCTTTTTAAATCTAATAAAAACAAAGTTGCACTATTCATTTCTACATTTCACTACTCTTTACCGTCTTTGCCATATGAGATTATCTCAAATTGTCGAAAACTGGACGGCAAATTTAATACGAGCGAAGCGAATTAAAGATCTCCGGGGGAGGGTTAGTGTCAAACTTTGAAAGTATCTTTTTATTGATTTAATCGTTTTGTTTTAAGCCAGCTTCAACATACAAAGGACTTTTAGTGCGTTCAGCTACAGCTTAACCGGTGTGCGACGCCGGGTACCGGTTAGTTATATATCCAAAGGGCTTTTAGTGCGTTCAGCTAAAGCTTAACCACCGGTTTGCGACGCCGGATACCGGCTAGTTATATATTATTACCATAATCATATGGTAATAGACGATATCGGCTTTCCAAATTCTCCCCGAATGATTACCCATGATGCATTGCGCAAAAAATTTACGGAAAGTCAATATCGTCCGTGAATATTTTTGTGCAATGCATCATCATGGGTAATCATTCGTGGAGAATTCAGAAAGCCGATATCGTCTATTGGTAATTGACGGAGCACGAACTATTATATTAGGCCTATTTTCGCTAATTATTGTAAACTTGTGCCAGGTTAAATTAAGTGCACATTTTGATGGCAGAAACTATTCATTTCCCCAGCCATTCGTACGAAAGTTATTTCCATTACTTACTACTAATGAAGTTTTTTCTGTAAAAGTAAGGTTCGCAAAACTTAAAACAAAAATTTCGCGTCGATCGAGGAGAGCCAGCACAGCAGAGGGGAACGGGGGCGGCGATGTTTTCGATGTTTTATATAGTCTGAATCGAAAACCTCATAGATACACTTCCTCTATATAAGAAACTTTTTTCTCTAGTGTAGAGAGGATGATGAGAGATGAAGCCAATGTTTTATCGACCGCGGAGCGGTGTATTCAGAGACGTTTTGTATGGTGAAAAATCTCGCATATTTGCGCGCGGTAATCCGTTCTCTAAAGTCACGGAAAGCTGACGAAATCAACAATCTCGTTCCTCTATCTTTGAAGTCTCTGAATAACACTCGCTCGGAAAAAGTAATTATCTTCCTTAGATTTCTGTATTTGCAAAGTATTACGGAGATAAAACAGTTTTAAAGGAAAAAATACAGTATACTCCATAGTCTTTCGACCCGACTGTTACAACAAAACTTTCTATAGTACAACTATAATATAGCTGTAACATATAACATATGTAATATAGGTCGCCTAAATGTAGCCTTACATGGAGACCAGACCTTTCTATATGTACTGTTCATATTAAACAGTAAATGGTGTACAAATTCATAAATTTCATAAGATTTGACCGCGGTCGCCTCAGTGTGCTACACTGTGACCTAGTTATATTATATTATACGCGTTTCAATTCTTTAAGGGCAGAAAAGTAAGTGAGGTCACGGACCTATTGTCCGAGTTTAGCAAGGAGACAGTGCGCGCATGCGTTTATAAGTTGTCTTGCATACCCACTTTGCCTGAACGTGACCGAGCTACTACTCTACAGGCAAAATGCTTCGACAGGCGCTTCGTCGAGTTTCCAGAGATGCAAGAAAATCATCCCTTCTGAGGCAATCTGTCGAGAAAACTCAACAAAGACTTTTACCAGCATGTATTGCTAACTGTAAGTGTGAAGAATATTTATTTTTGATAGAAATTTGAACAACTTCACTAGCCTCAATTTCGAAGAGTTCTACTTGGAATTGACCACGTGTCCAACGTGTGCAGCATTAATCAGTACTTTAGCCACATGATCTTCGAAATCTATCCTTGATTAGAGCATGATGGTGCACTTAATGTCAATCAGTATTATCAGCAAATGCCAGTAATTGTAGACCAACAATTCCATTGTAAAAGCAGTGTTTGAGGTTGCATTTGTACTATCATCTGATAGTCACGCCATCAGTTTGGTTTAGAAATGTGAGCTACCGATGTCTAAACTTTTTAATATACCTCTAGAGCTAACAGACTTTTTGAAATTCTGTAGAAAGTTTAAAACTCCTAAATAGTTTTACTATGTATAAGAAATAATAACCATTAGTGAAATCTAGTGAAATAATCGTTCATTTATTAGCCAGTATGGATTTCGTGTAACTAACGCCGAAGTTCTTCGGCGTACAACTGAAACGTTTTTGGCGCATTGGCGTAAGGGTACTTACAAAGATTGTTTGATTTTCAGTTGGCGTAAAGTAATAATTCCAGCTCGGCGTGAATGACTCCATAATCCATCGATTTTTAGCTTCCATTTGGCTAAATTTGCTTTCGCTCGCTTGCGCTCGCGTCAATTTATTAATTATGTTGGCGCATGTGCCTCTTTTCCCATCTTGCACCCTTATTGAAAAATTTAATGTTGGTACAAAAGAAATTTTGCTTGGCGTGAGGCTTGCTGCACGGAAAAATATCTTCGGCGCGAGATTTCGTGGAATCCATACTGGTTTATTAGGGAGGTCAGGCCTTACGCGTGCGGCAGTAACAAAACATAGATTTTCGAAAAAAAATATTCAAGCTTACATACCTCAAGGAAGGAAACCTCTTTTAACATAAGTATTTTTTCCAAAGTGTAGAGAATTTATTCAGCTTTCTTTTGCAGAAAAAATCAGCACATCATGTCTTCATTTTCCTTCAAAATTTGAAAATGCGTACTCGCGGGTGAGTTTTTTCAAAGTTCTTGTTCGCGGCACGGCAAAATTTTTTATCCGGGGGTTCTAAAATCCAAAGCGCGAGCCACCCGAAACAGCTATCGACCTGGAATTTTTTGCATCGTTCCCCGCGATAGTTAAGCTTTTGAGACGTACCACGTTCGTTGGTTGGAGCAACGTATATTTTTCAGGAAGTCAAATTATGTACTTAAAATGCGTTTTTTTCATTGAAAATGCTTTAAAAATTGAACTTCAAAATGGAATATCTTTGGAACTTTAAAGAATTGGAAGGTAAATGACCCCTCATTTTTCTTCTGATGGTTATGGCTTTCCATTAAACTTGTTTTGGTATTCTGCAAGTAAATTTGAAATTTAAGATGGAAGACAAAAATTTGTGAAAACGAACGTTGAGCACAAAAAGTGCTTTTTTAAACACTTTTCCAACTAGATATAAATAACTTCTATAGTCTCTTCTTCCCCGAAGATTGAAGAAGCTTTTAATACACGTGCGTTTGCGTAGGGTAAAATGGTGAAATGCGAAAATCGAATTTGGCAAAAAAAAATTTGAAAAATGACCCTACAAGATTTGACTATATCTTTTTATTCCATGAAGAGATTACTTTCAAATAAAAAATGTATTAACAATGAATGGTTAAGCTTTCTAGAAATCCAAACATAAATTGCATAGCTTTTACCAAAAAATAGCACTTTAGGATCAGAAACAGTCAAAAACCAGCTTTTTCCAATTTTCTTCTGTATTTCGCGCGCGTTTTTTAATAGAGATGTCACATGACTCAAATCCCGCAGTCTTATTGGACTAGAGAAAGCGAAAGTGAAATCGCGCGATCTGATTGGATGAAAAAAGACCGCGGGAGCTGGAAACGAATGGAATTCTCTAGAATTCTCATTCGAAAACAAAATGGCGGCGAGAAAAGCACGTCTTTTGCTTTGGGCGAAAGGTTTTAAATTCTGGTTGGTTTTAAGGTTTTATATTATCTTATCTCATTTACTTTAATTAGTAGAGGCTTCTTCAATGTTTGGGGAAGGTAAGTCTGTAAAAGTTATTTGTTTTTCGGTGGAAAAAAGTGTTTAAAAAAGCATTTTCGTGCTCAAGGTTTATTTTTCTTCGCAAATTTTTTGTCTTCAATCTTAAATAGATTCGAACGAGTATTTGACTGATGCTTATGATTTTTTCATAGAACATAGTAAAACTATTCAGGAACTTAGACCTTTTTACAGAATTTCAAAAAATCTGTTAGTTCTGGAATATATTGAAAAGTTTAGACATGGGTAGTTTGCGTTCGTGTTTCGCGTTCCCAAACCAAACGCACGTGAATAATAGACCTGTTTCCGCGCCGCCATCTTGCTTTGGAATGTGAATTATTTTCAGTTCCAAAATTATCTTGAAAAATGACCCTATGAGATTTGACTGCATCTGTTTATTCCCTGAAGTAATTACATTGAAATAAAAAATATATTTGTCAACACAGGTCAGGTTCTATATACAAAACTTCAAAAAAAAGTCTCAGTCTGCCTTTGAAAAAAAGTTTGTGCCTTTTGAAAAGAAAGTTTGTGCCTTTTAAAAAGGTTTGTGCCTTTTGAAAATAGTTCGTATTTTTTGAAAATAGTTAATGTTAATGACAAACAAAATAACCAGCTAACCAGCAGCAATTTTTTGTGGGGGCGCCGAAAAAGAAGAGAGGCAAAAAGGCTCTGATTACGATTTCGAAACACTGATTTCAGCGCCCCTTTCCCCTTTTTACCTTACAAACAGCAGTTTTTAGCCGTATAAAATGGAGATATGTCCAAAAAATGAAAATTGTCAATTTTACTATTTTGCCTTCCCGCAGTGTTTGCCAAGCCACCACTCGACTGGTTAGCAAAAAAAAATTTTGTGGCTGGCCGGCCGAGTGTTTTTGTCATCTGATGGAAAATGCGATAGAAAATATTTCTCGGGCAGGGAGGCATCAAGCAGTTGGTACCAGACATCATGATGACTAACTGCAAAATTGAAAATTTGAGAGCACACCCACCACCCCTTATCAGGGGTGTAAGGGGTTTGCAATTTCCAAAATACTGAATGATTTTGTCGGAAATTCCGATATCAATTTTTGGTCCTAGCCCAGTGCAAAACAGTGGTGGCCAAAATGTGACGGAGCCCGATTTTCGAAAAAAAAAATTTGGGGCAAATTTGGGCCAAAAGCGGCTAAATAACGGGGTTTTTTTTGGACTTTGTGAATAATCAGGTCGTTAATTTTTTCTGATTTTTTGCATGAAAGTAGGGTACCATCATAGGTAAAAGATGGCTCAAGCAGATTTTTGCAAAAAAATTTATTTGGCTTAAAAAACGCATGTTTATCTATAAGAATCACTAATAATAAGCATACATCAATGTTCTTAGTCAAATTACTCAATTTCTTTATGAGATAGAAGTTTTTTTGCTCATGAGGGCTTACTTTTGAAGAATATGTGTGTTTAGACATGAAATTTTGGTTGCTTGGCGTGTTTTTATAGAAAAACTGGCCAAGTTCAATATTTTTTTATAAGCACATTATCAATTACTTAGGTATTAGCTTTTCTCGAGATTGGCTCTTTCATTCTTTAAGACTTTTTGCACAAAGATGCATAACTCTTGAATGTGACTGAGCCCGATTTTCGAAAAAAATGTCTTTGGGCAAATTTGGGCCAAAAAACGGCCAAAAAAAGGGTTTTTATATTGTTTTTTTGAAATGTTTTTGTTATTGTTTTGCATGAAAGTAGGTAAAAGATGGGTCGAGCAGATTTTTGTAAAAAAACTTTTCAGCTCAAAAAACGCATGTTTACCTATAAGAATCACTATTAATAAGCATACATCAATGTTCTTAGCCAAATTACTCAATTTTTTGATGAGATAGATGTTTTTTTATGCTCACAAAGTCTTGAATATGAAACAATATTTCAAATTCAAGAGCATGAAATTTTGGTTTCTAAACGTTTTTTTTTTTATAAGAAACAAACGACTAATTTTAATAAATCGTCGCTATTTGTGTTCTGAATGATTGTTTAACGTTCATGCTCACGTAGATATCAATTATATATGTGTTAAATGCATAACCAGGTAGGTCCACAGGGCTGCAAATAAGCGTCGGTCATCGGTCAATGTCCGACAGGAAAAGCCATTTGACCGACTGAAAATCTTGTCGGTCACGATTTCGAATGAAAAAAAACAAATTATCAAACCTTATAAAGGAGCAAAAGAAATAAAAGGATCACATTACCTTTTGATTCTAAAATAGTTGTTCCAATATAATTATTGAATAATAAAATAAATTCAATAACCCATTGAAAACGTTTCTCCGATTAAACCAACCAAATGCATTGGATTGAGACAGGGTTATAAACAAAAATTAACAATGTTGTGGTAAAGTAGGGAAGACGTTTTTTAATGAAGAGCGCGTGTATAAACTCACCTTTTTTGAGAAAGATCAAATGAATTGACTTGACAATGAGAAAGATCAAATGAATTGACTTGATCATCAAACTAAGAAAAAGATCAAATAAATAAAAGCACCAGTTGCAATTCAGTTTGTGACAGGCTTTTATATGAACATGCCAAAAGTACAGTGCTGCAAATAACGGCCGGTGACCGGTAAACCCACCAGTAAACCACTCCAGGTCAAAAGTTTGCTTCAAAAAAGTCTCAAGGACCATCAGCAGACAGCTAAAAGTGCTTCCAAACCCAGATTACACAAAGTTTGAAGCCCTCTACAGGAGGTGCTAGAGATTTTCGGGGGAAATTTTGGAGACTCGATTTGTTTTTTTCTGATTCCCTACAAAAAGTTCTTGAAATCCACTGTAAATCAGCTTTCTAATGTACTTGAATAAAAATTCATTGGCTTTCAAAATCTGCTCCCCACCAGAGTTCATGATTTTTAGCGGTCAATTTTTGCTTAGTAGCCTATCTTTGAGACGCTGTATCTTCAAAACTACTTGAGATATCAAGGTGAAATTTTCAGGGTCTTATTTTCTTGTGTGATGGATCATTTGGTCAAAATTTCATCAAAATCCAAGAGGATGAGGTATCACACCCTGAAGACTCTTAAAAAAATGGCTCTTAACAGTAAATAAAAAAATGTTACCAGGCTTTGATAATAAGACCAGTCCAACCCATTCTGCACTATTCAATACTAACTCAGTTCTATCATTTTAAATGGTATTGATTACCACTATTTTTCTAATAGGTCAAAGATTTGTCAGCACAGATGTAACTAACAAACAAGCTGCTGCTGCAGCCAAAGACGCTGCCACACAAACTTCCACTCCTGCAGCTGCAGCTGCTGTCGGCCACATTGTTGCAGTCATTGGTGCTGTTGTAGATGTACAATTTGACAATGATTTACCTCCGATTCTCAATGCTCTTGAAGTTCATGGTCGTGACTCTAGACTTATCTTAGAAGTTGCTCAACATTTAGGTAAGCATTTCTTATAATGGGCCCCCCCCTCCCCACCTGAGCTTGAGGGGGGCTAAGCCTTTTTTACTTGATTGGGGGCTGTATTTTTAAAAAATTCTGGGGCTAGCTTGCTATAGGGCTGTATGTTGGGTAATAGAATTGGGGCGGTCCAGGCAGTCCAGAGCTGATAGGTTACACAAATATTTTAAATCATGTTAAAAATCTATACTGGAGAAGTTTTTGACCCTAAAGAAAATGCCAGTGCCTCAAGAAATTTATTGAGAGTTTGCATGTAAAACTTCTTCAATACTTTGCTTAGAATTTAGCCAGGGTGGGTTTATTCTTTCACGTTTAAAAATAGAGCTATAGCCTTGAGATTTCACAAGTCACTTTTATTTAACTTCATTTTTCTAAAAGATTTTGATTAACCCTGCTTAATTAAATGACGTCAGAATTTGAAGGAAAAAAATGACCTCATCAATTGTAGGTGAGAGTCTTGCAGTCTTGGCAATTCAGTTATTAATGCCAAATTCAGTCATTATTGATGCAGCTAACCACTTTTTATCAATTTTCAGAAGCAAAACAGCATTAACTCAATCCAAAATAAATAAGCTCTTTGCTAGCAAAATTACCCTTTTTTGTTATTTATGAGCAACAATATATGATTATCCTAGTGTTCAAGAGTTTTGGGAGCTTTCACCCTCTGAACATCACAAGACTCCCTACTTCATCAATGTACAGCTTTGCTGAGCAAGTTCTATTTCAGGCATATATTAGAATTTCAATCTGAGTTAACAAAAACAGTTCCTGCTCAAAGTGCTAAGAAAAATCGCTGTCCATTTGCGAAAGTTTATGCTGGTAGACAAAATTGTCAAACAGGCAACAAAATGTCGTAAATTTCAGATTATTTTACTTCGCAAAAGTTTCGACGCCTAAAGTATACGGATATATGTTAATATGAATATGTAATTCTTATTAAATGATATTTATCCAGAATTTACTGCTGCAAACAGGGTTGATAATTTTTTTGAAAAATGCAAACTGATATCTTTTGAACGGATTAAAGTATGGATTTGAAATTTCGACTAGAGGAAGTCATTACATACACAAATCGACAATGCCATAATAATTTTCAAAATAAAGCATCATTTTCAAAAAAGTTTTAACCATTTTGGCGTCCTTTGTAGACCCATGATTTGGGGATGTTCTGGAGTTTTTATAAGATACTTACTTCACTAATTGGTCATTAAAAGTAAAAGAGATGACGCGTTCTTTAGAAAAAGTAACAAAATTGTTTAATGACAGGTTAACGACCAACCAAATCAAAAAAGAGCTTGTAAAAACACCAGCTTGTCCCATGATTTGAAAATTAGGAAAATCTGATCAGTTATCTTGTCAATTTTCATGCTTTTGTAGATTTTATGGTAGGGGTGTTTTGGCAAGGCCTTTCCTTTTGTGGTTTTGGTTTAAGGCATCGCATATTAATTGATTTATGTAAATTCAGAAAAGCTACTCAACTACGATCATTGTGAAAGTTTAAAAAGTGAATTGTGCTTGTAGAAACATGAAAACCACGTAATAGCCCCTTTTTTCCTTGTTTTAAAGAAGTAAATTAAAGTTTTCTGTCAAACAATTCTGGCATTTACAAATTTTCTGTAGCATAGAGCAGTGTTACTGTTAGCTGTTTTGGTTTGATATGTTATCCTAGGGAATATAACCATCGTATTCTTGTGCTCATTTTATCTTCCACAGGAGAAAATGTTGTCCGTACCATTGCTATGGACGGTACTGAAGGTCTTGTCCGTGGACAGAATGTTGTTGATACTGGCGATCCAATCAGTGTTCCTGTAGGCCCTGAAACATTGGGTAGAATTATGAACGTTATTGGTGAAGCCATTGACGAGAGGGGACCAATCGAAACAAAAATCAAATCACCCATTCACACTGAAGCTCCAGAATTTATCGAAATGAACGTCAACCAAGAAATTTTAGAAACTGGTATCAAAGTTGTAGATTTGTTGGCTCCATATGCTAAAGGAGGAAAAATTGGTTAGTCAAGTTTTCTTGCATTCATTTCTTGTTATAACTCAAAATTGAGCGTTCTCAACCGGCTTTGAGAATAAGTTCTTCAACTAGAGTAAATTTCTCAAGGTCAATTTCTCTCATTTGTCTCCAAATATTCAAGGGCGTGTAAACTTGTAAAATCATATGTATCTATCTTTAAGGTCTCTTTGGTGGTGCTGGTGTAGGCAAAACTGTCTTAATTATGGAACTTATTAACAACGTTGCTGTTGCCCATGGTGGTTACTCAATCTTCGCTGGTGTTGGTGAACGTACTCGTGAGGGTAACGATTTGTACCACGAATTTGGGAAACCGGTGTCATTAACTTAAAAGACAATTCATCCAAAGTAGCTCTTGTATACGGACAAATGAACGAACCCCCAGGTGCTCGTGCCCGTGTTGCTTTAACTGGATTAACAATTGCCGAATATTTCCGTGACGTGGAAGGACAAGATGTATTGCTTTTCATTGACAATATTTTCAGATTTACTCAAGCTGGTTCTGAGGTAAGCCAACACTTTAAAGTTCCCATTACCTTAAAGGAAGAAATTTTGGCGGATTTGACTGAAATCCGCCAAATTAGGTTCCCGCCAAAATTTCTTTTTTCCGCCATCCGCCAAATTAAATTCTGCCAAATTAAACATTTTGAAAATATGATCTCTTTTAAGGTGTTTTTGCTATTCTTTCGCTGTTTTGACGCCATCAGGTTAAATTTTTAAGCGACTGTCAAATTAAATTCCCGCCAAATTTAGTTTTTTCGTCCATCCGCCAAATTAAATTCCCTCTGAAAAAACTTTTTTGGCCATCCGCCAAATTAAATTCCCGCCAAAATTTCTTAAGGTAGATAACAGCTGATAAAAATTGTTCATAAATTACGTCAACAAATCTTTGCACTGTAGCAAACAAGCTCGACCAGTCGAATCTCAAATCTTGACACTAAACACCCTTGTACTATGTTTAAAGAATATATAATTTTGTTCAAATATAGGTATCTGCTCTTTTGGGTCGTATCCCATCCGCTGTCGGTTACCAACCAACCCTTGCCACTGACATGGGTACTATGCAGGAACGTATTACCACCACTCGAAAGGGATCTATCACCTCTGTCCAAGCTATATATGTGCCTGCTGATGATTTGACCGATCCTGCTCCAGCCACCACTTTTGCTCATTTGGATGCCAACACTGTCTTATCTCGTGGTATTGCTGAATTGGGTATCTACCCAGCTGTCGATCCCCTTGACTCTAACTCGCGTATCCTTGATCCAAATATTGTTGGACAAGAACATTACGATGTTGCCCGTTCTGTTCAAAAGATCCTCCAAGTAAGTTAATTAATCCTTTCATCTCTGTCTTATTTTATTGTCTGATACCTCTTGATTGAGGATTCGGACCAACTTTAGCAAAGTCTGTAAGCACGATCACGCAAAAACTCTATGGTTAAAAATGTTTCCGACCTTTAGCTTTTAAAAAGAATTTCCACATCAGGTGTCAGAAAGTTTAACTCGCAAATCTTGATTTTTTTTTCACCAGGATCACAAATCATTACAAGATATTATTGCTATCCTTGGTATGGATGAATTGTCTGAAGAAGACAAGAACACCGTCGCCCGTGCCCGTAAAATCCAACGTTTCTTATCTCAACCTTTCCAAGTCGCCGAAATCTTCACTGGTCATATTGGCAAATTAGTTTCTCTTCAAGTGAGTAAAAGTGTTGATTGCAAATCAGAAGTTTGGCTTTGTTTGTTTTCTGGACCTACCTCGGTTGGAGGTCCTTTAATTTAACCTTCGTTCGTCTGTTACCAGCTTTCTCGGGATTGACTCTCAGTTTTGTCTGATTTTTTCATCAAGATAGAGGGCTACGGTCTAAAACCAAGGCCGTTTTTCCCGGGAAATTTTGTTTAGCCGTAAAAATCGGATTTTCTTATTTGGGGAAATTCCTTCAATTATTTTTAGGGAAAATGAGCATTTCTCGCGGCTGCCTTGGTGTTTTTTTTTATTTTTTCTTATGTTTCTTATGTATATCTGATCTGATTTTCAAAATAATTTTTTGGGCCAATTTGGGCGAAAAACCGTTTAAAAATGGTAAATTTGGGTCACATTTGCTTATAATTCTGTCGAAGTGTTTTTTGGTGTGACGTTTATACAGAAAATGAACATAATTTGTTTCTTTTTCAGGATTCCATCAGTGGATTCAAGAAAATCTTAGAAGGAGAATTAGATCATCTTCCCGAAGTCGCTTTCTACATGGTTGGTGATATCAATGACGTCGTCGAAAAGGCTAACAGACTCGCTGAAGAAACATCTTAGTTCGTCAAATTTAAAAAACCCAACCAATAAAAATATCACAATTTATACTTAATATACTTATTTTTAAATGTACATTTACCGACCAGTAATACTTGCCTGTCTAGGGTGTTAATAAATTCGAAATAAATTTGTATAAATCTTTTGTCAAATTTCTTCACAAGTCCTTGTCTCTACGATTCCTTTTTCTGCATTTTAATATCTGGTCACCATGTTCCTATCATATACCTTTTTAAAAGCCATCCAATAGCAGAAATTTAGGACATGGCAACTCTGGGCCAAATTTGACAAAATTTAACCCTGTTAACCCCAACCTTTTTCGATTTTTGTATCCGAAGGGTAGGATCTACCACCCTTCATTATTTTTGATCTAGAAGAGCTATGGCCACGAAATGTGATACAGTTCTCCATTATGACACAAATTTCCAGGAAGAGAAAATAATTTGACGTCATTCAAAAACTGACGTCATGACAAAGTTTCTACCACTTGGAAGAAAGCCCAAACATGGTATTTACAAAATCGACTACACGTTCTTATTTTTTTTTAAAAAACTAGTTTTACCAAGCAGCCTCAAGCAGTTTCTTAAAAAATCGGCCTTTTGAGCCTTAAATGTTTCTAAAATTTATTTTCTCAGCCTCAAGCAGTTTCTTAAAAAATCGGCCTTTTGAGCCTTAAATGTTTCTAAAATTTATTTTCTCAGCCTCGAGCAGTTTCTTAAAAAATCGGCCTTTTGAGCCTTAAATGTTTCTAAAATTTATTTTCTCAGCTTCAGCATGTTTCTTAAAAAAAAAACGTGTATTGTATTACAGTCGAACAGATATTTAGATTTTGAAAGCCTCTGAAGATGAGTAAAGATTTTAAAATTTAATTTTATGACGTCATCGTTTGGAAAAACTTTTTTTTTAAATAAAAAGCCATTAGGGAGGTTAATAAGTATCAAAGATAAATCAGCGCGACGAACGGACGGGTATTGACTCGCAACCTGAGTAAACATGTGGACCTGCATTTTCTAGAATCCAGGCTAAAACAACTCAAGAACGAAAAACCGTGAAAATCTTCGTTGTTGAACAAAGAAGATATAACACCTACTTTGCTGCCCTTACCATCTTGCAGAGAAAAGGTCCGTTCGTCACGTAGATCTATCTTTGTTGATACTTAACCTCCCTATTAAAACCTAATCTGGACTAGGCTGCATGCATACCAAATTAGTTTTGATATAGGGGATGCGAATCGGGCTCTGATATCGCTTCCGAGAAAATTACCGAATAGCTATGTATTTTGCAGAACTGTAAATACTGACTGTATAAAGCGACCTTAAGAAGAGGTAAATTTTTAGTTGCCAAAAAGCTGCATGCCCTGATGTTTTTGGGAATGAAGTGAGTAGGGGTCAAAAGTTACCCATTAAGATCTGCAGCTTGCTTTAAGTTTTGGCTAAAAATAATTGTTAACCAAATTGTGAATTTGTGCATCAGAATCTGGCTGTATTTAACTGTCTGCTTATTATGTACAGGCTGGACAAAACTATTGAAGATTCTATTGTAACAAGGCCTGTTACAATAATGAAGAGAAAAGCCATAAAATCAAAAAAGAATGGCATACAATCTTTCCTGCAGAAGCTAAAAATAAAGTTGTTTTAAACTTTTTGAACACACTCACCAGTCTCGCCATGTTGTTTTGTTTATCCGTAACTATTGCCTCGCTGTCTTAGAACTTTTTGTCAAAAACATCATTTGACGTCTTGGAAAACCGAGACATGCATCGGGCGTGGACCGCCCTCCGATTGGTCGTAGCACTAAGGCAAATGAAGGGTGGTAACGGCGGGGGCGGGGAAACGGGTATGACAATGTGGTTTATTTGATAAACTTCCGAAGTCCCACTAAGGGTTGGAAAAATAAGAAAATCGAATTTCAGTTCCACTGAAAAGGTCGGGAAAAAACTAGGAAGATTAAAGATTAAATTATACCCGTCACCGTCAGCTCTCTACCCTACCCCCCCTTGGGGGTTGCTTATAGTTCGATAGTTATACACTCTTCTTCTCACCGTAATGGGGTGTAAGGCCGTGTAATGCAAAAATGATTGCGAACCTCGTTCTCTCAAGCTGCAAAGGCTTGTTGCAAGTTGTTGCTACAATACTTCTATTGATATTGAATAGAGATTTTAAACCAAAATTTATTTTTTCAAAATTCTTTGAGCCGTGATAGTGATATGGACTTTTTCAAAGGAATGTGTGATTAGCCATTTTTCATTTGTATGTATGTTACAACAAATGAATATAGGATATAGGATTTGGTAAGGGTGCGGGAAATTTGAAAAGAGAGGACTAGTAAGATTCAGTATTAGAACTTGAGCCAGTTAAACTTTTCTTTTGCAGTTTGCCTATTCTAGAATTCTGTGTAATAGTTGAACCCCATACCATAGACGCATTGGATAAATGTGAGTGAAATAAGCATGGTAAATTTAAGTAAAAGTTAACGACATAAAATGTTTAAGTTTAGCTAAAGGATCCCATTAGCTTTGCTTGATTCTGACAACAGAAAATGTTTAAGTTTAGCTATGATCCAATTAGCTTAAAGGTGATGATTTATAATTCAATTTAACGCTTTTGAAAAGTTGTACAATCAAAATGAATAGGTTCTGATTACACATTTATTAAAAATCAAAATCACTTTATTATAGAAAAAAATGAGAAAAATTCAGAGAAATTGAGAGAAAAATCTTTTAAATTGAAAAATGACGATTAGAAAAAATCGGCTTGTAGTTTGTAAGTAAAATATCGTATCTTGATATCAAGAAAAAGTTGATTGAAGACGTAGTTGCCAAGTTGAGTATATTATAATGTAAGTTTTTGTAGAAACGATTACCTTAAGGGAACTGATTTTGGCGGGAACTAATTTTGGCGAGTGGCGAAAATCTTAAAAAAATTTAATTTTGGCGGGAACTAATTTCGGCGAATGACAGCATAAATCTGTTCTATTTTGCCT
This sequence comes from Clytia hemisphaerica, assembly GCF_902728285.1. Classification (NCBI taxonomy): domain Eukaryota; kingdom Metazoa; phylum Cnidaria; class Hydrozoa; order Leptothecata; family Clytiidae; genus Clytia; species Clytia hemisphaerica. Next base: position 1,610,301 of record NW_027104530.1, read on the forward strand.
TATTTTGAGCGATTTTGATGAATTTCAGGGGTTATTTAGGAGGCAAGGAAACAAAAAATTTAATTTTGACGGGAACTAAATTTTGCGAATTTCATCTAAATTCACCAAATTCGCCAAAATTAGTTCCCGCCAAATTAAGTTCCCTTAAGTTAAATTATAAAAATTTGAAAGAAAAAATAAAGATTTAACCAAACGAAACTTTTAAATGTGGAAAATTTGATTCTTAGACGCTCAAAATTGACTATTCTAAGTGGATAAGCAATCACAAGATATTACAACAAGTTAATAACATCTAACCATCTAAAAGCTTTTAATTTCGCATATCATAATTTTTTTCTTCTTTTAGACTACGTTTACTGGTCAACCGTGAAGATGTCATCAATTATCGTCAATTTACAAAATTATATCGATTTATCAAAAGAAAGACACAGAGTCCATCAAAAAGAAGCTTTGTTTTGGAACAAAGTCAATACTTATGCCAATATTTCGCTCATAATTCTCACTTCAATTGCTACTGTATTGTCCGTTCTGGAAGGTTCAATCCCGTTTTATATTGTTCCTATATTCACTGGCTTGGCGACGATCATATCGAGTTTGATTGGAGTTTTCAAACCCTTTGATAAACGCAATGTCCAGGAGGATTCATCCAAGAAATTCAAAGTTTTGAGCTTAAAACTGGTCGCATGTAAAAGCATGAAAGATTATAATGAACTTCGAGCTGAGATTTTGGAAACCATGATGGACGAGCCATTCACTAGAGAGAAAAAGAAAAGAGGAAATAAAAACAAGCAAGTTGGAAAGGACGGTCAAAATGAAGAGACGTTAAAGTTATTGGATGAACAAGACGGAGGGACAGGAAACCATGACTACCAAGTCAAACAAAAAGCAAAGACCTCAATGGTACACGAGAAAAGCCTCGACGATGATACAAAACTTTGGAATTTGGACCCTGAAATGAGAAAAGCTGCAATAATCGAAGAAATTAAAATGAAAACGTTTGAATACAACCTCTTACAACCGCATGGTGGCAAAATGAAAGAACAAACCGTGCAGAATCTCAAGCATCGTGAAACTTCAGATAACCAGCAAGAACAGCTTATCGAAACGACCGAGGAATGTCAATCACAAGCAGGTTATTCAAATTCCATTCCAGAAAAGAGCAAATGTCATTTTGATATAGGGCAAGAAAGAGAAACTGATAATACAGAGTCTGAACTTGATGAAAAGAATGAAGATTTGGAAGTCCCAGTCGCAGAACTGAATCAATCATTCAGTAGTTCATTACCTAAGGAGATTATAGAAGAGGCTGTTAATTGTAGACGAGAGCTCTACAATATAGAGGAGGCTAACGTAAAGCCAATTGATGTAATGCAGTTAGAATTTGCTGATAATGATAATAACGCTTCGCTTCTTGGAGATACAAATCTACAAGAAGATGAAAGCTCCAAGTACGATCAAAAAGTGATTTCTCATCCACTGCGCGCACAAGTCATAGAAGAGATATTGGACAACGTTAATGGGCCGATATCCTGTATTGAAGAGCCAGTCGATATGCCCGAAACACCATTATCATCTCCAGAGTTGTCTAATCAAATAGGATCATTAGTAGTTCCATCTGAAAGTGACGATGTCACTATTGAAATTGGAGCTACTTATCCATTACCAAATGTTATGAGAATCACCATCGATATTCCGCAAGTGGCGCATGTGGCAGATTGTAAAGATGAAGAACAAGAGAGAGATGTGCTAAAAAATCAGGGAGAAATAGAAATACTAGAAGGGCGGCATAAACTGGAAGAAGATGATATAGGTGATACAAAGGAAAAAATATCACTTCTACACTCGCCCTTTAAAGATGAATAACTGATTAGCGATACTACGTTTTTAAAAAATGTATTGAATTTATTTGCATACTTATCCTTATTCTGGATGAGTCGGCCAATAGAAACCACAGTTTAAAAATTCACATGTAATATTCCTTGTTTGGAAATCCAAATAGGCGGATTAAGCGTAACCGAGAGAGTTTTGGTGACTTTAACATGAGAACCAAGGCAGAATATGAAAGAACTTTCAATAATATCACAGTTCGTACTCTTGTCTCCCGAATAGACGGGGGAGGGGGGTCCGAATAAGCAGGGGGTAGGAAAATTTTCCAAATTCTAATAAGCAGGGGGGATGGAATAAGAGGGGGGGGGGGTAATTTGAACGAAGACGAAGTTTTATTTAATTTTCGTATATTAGAAGGCTAGAAATCTTCAATACTGATAATAACAATGTTCAGAGCTAACTCGAGTTCTACTAAAAAAGTCTAATTTCATCGGGCGAGCTTAGAATTTCTTTTGATACATTTCATAAAAGAAATCAAAATACTTTAACGACCAATCACCGAAAAATTCAACTCCTTTTTTCTTTATACCTTCATGAGAGGAGTGAGCACTCTTGTGAAAAATGTAAAATGATAACCTTCCATTGAAGCGATAAAGTCAATATAGCTAAGTTATTAGAATTCTAAAAGCAGCAGGCACTTTTGCCGTATAGACTCGGGAAAATGCCTCTAGAGTTTTGGCGGGAATCTGCTTGGTTTAATTGCAGGGATTGTAGTTTGAAAATACCATGTGCCGAGAACAAATGTTCCTTGCACATCCATTACCAGTCCCCTAAAAGGCCGATAGGTGTATTGGGATTGGAATTAAAGTGCCTTTGGTTAGAAAATCTTCAAAACTAATGATTGAGTAGGTTGAATGAATCTTTTAGTTACCTGATAGTCCAGGCAATATGGGGCATGAGGTTTGAAACTGTTTTTGGGTTCAAACACATCTAAATTTTGAGAATCGCGATGGTTTTCAGGCTAACCAGGGGGTAATAACTTTTTAGAGGGGGTGTTTCGAGGGTACGTGGCAATCGTTTTTGGAGCCGATTTGCCTGGGGTAGGGTACTGCATTTCAAGATATCTCATGAACTACATATCAAAACCTATTAAAACTTTCCAGGGTTTAAGATAAAGCATCAAAGATTGTGTGTGAAAAATTTCAAGATGGTAGCACGAATAATGTGTATTTTACAGACCCGAATATCAAAATTTTGTGAAAAAATCTAATTTAAAAAAAAAATAAAACTTTTCAATTTCACACAGGGCCAAATTCTTCCATGAAATAGATGTTAATGCCTTCATTGCTCGTAGTCGGTATAGTTGTAGCATTGTGGAAAGTTTTATGGATTTTAGACGACTATTTTTTTGATTACAGTCCATTTATTTTGAAAAATTGTCAAAACTGCCCCCAAAAAATAAAGAAAAAATTTTGACGTTTTTCTTTATAGCTCAGCAAAAGGCCAAGGTAAACCTCATTAAAATTTCACAGATGTTAGTTTTTAAGGCCAGAACATTCATAAAGTTTCGAGATGGTGGAATGAAAAATGTTGTATTTACAGACCAGAATATTGCGAATTTTTCATAAAAATTAAGATCTCCTCTTGTTTTGACACCTCAAACGTTGTCTGAGACTGATATTTTCAATCAATTGAAGCATTTTTGTTGATAATATTTATAACTTTATATACATTCTTAGTTTAGAAGTCTGACTTAACAGTTGTTAAGTGCCTTTGCTATTTTACAGACCACTTTTCTGGCTACTTTTGATTTGAATAAAATTGACTCAATTTGAAATATCTCACTTGTCATCAAGTCATGTAAATCAAAGTTGAAACGCTTTTAAAATTGTCATGTGTTGAAAATGCGTTTCTGCTTATTTTGAATTAGATGAAATTGGGAAAATGTAATAATTTACAGACCAGAAAATATAAGGCATTTTCCATCAATAAAACTTTAATAGTGAACTGATAATCGTAAGCATACATTTGACTTCATCAAGCTTACCAAAAATACATATCCCGAGCAGTTGATGCTGGTCACCTAAAGCACTTTATATTTTTGGCAAGCAAATTTAGGCTAAAAGTGCTCGCTATCTCTAACACTCGTCATCTCGAAACTTCGCTATCTGGATCTTAATCTTGATTCCTTGAGGTGTTTTTCACTGTTACAAAAAATATGCCAAAAATAATGTAAAAAACAAACAGTAGAGTGTATCCGGAAAAAAGGGGAACAGATTGGTACAAAAAAATCCTCAGGATCTGTTGCTTCAACGGATTTTTCTAATAGAAAACTGAGGAACTTGAGGATTTGTTATTCTACTATCCTCCGGACACACTGTAGGATAGATATGACCAATAATATCATTATTCACCCAATTTTGTAAATTTTCAGTAACCTTTTTTCGATTCAAAAGACCTACGGCGATCCTTTGTGCTTGTCTCGTTATGTCAATATTTCTACCGTGCACGTGAATCATCTAAAACATCTGCTATCTCTTTTAGCTTTAAGAAATACGATCTTAAGTTTAAACTTACCAAGAATAATGTTGCGCTACAATCATGGTTGAAATATAATGAGAATTCCGGTTATTTTAACGTTTTTCAAGATTTAAAGTTCAGGCGAGAAAGTCGACTTTGGGCTATCTCTTTAATTTAATGGAATATTTCAATTAGGGAGGGGTTGGCAGACTTCCAGGCTATATTCTGAGCCTTATTGGACTATTTTTGAACTTTTGAATCCTCAGATCCTAAGGTCCTCCTAAGCATGGCAGTACCTTTACGGCCAATCGAAATCCTGTGTTTCGAATCAAAAACTTCCTTTTTAGGTTCTCAGATTAAAAAAGTTAGATCAAAGAGACTCAATTAAAATCACATCTCATTTCATTTTCAGCCTCTCAGATCTCATTTCAGCCTTTCAGATCTCATTTCAGCCTCTCAGATCTCATTTCAGCCTCTCAGATCTCATTTCAGCCTCTCAGATCTCATTTCAGCCTCTCGGATCTCATTTCAGCCTCTCAGATCTCATTTCAGCCTCTCAGATCTCATTTCAGCCTCTCAGATCTCATTTCAGCCTCTCAGATCTCATTTCAGCCTCTCAGATCTCATTTCAGCCTCTCGGATCTCATTTCAGCCTCTCAGATCTCATTTCAGCCTCTTTGCTTCTCGTAACTGAAATTAATCTATTATACGCCACGTGGGGTTGCGTGGCGAGGGCAAACAATGACATGCAAGACTTTGTCTTGATAATCATCGACAAACAAGACAACATGGCTCTACTGGAAGAACTTTTGGAAGTTGAGGTGATACAACAAATGATATGGACAGGCTTGACGCATAGAAATATTGCTGATTCCATTCAGCAGAACTACCCAAATGTTAGAGGGATAAGTGAAAGAAGTGTAAGAAGATACTGTCGCTCAAATAATATCAGGAGAATCTCAGATGATCAACTCGATGCTGCAGTAAGTGGTTTCATTGAATTATATGGGCATGGCTATGGGCGAACCATGATGCAAGGAAGTATAAGAGCTTGGATGGGATCAACGGAAAGAGTTGTCTCGCAAAGAAGAGTATGTCAAAGTCTTTTACGTGTGGCTCCAAATGCGTTCGAAGAAAGAACAAGAGACATATTTGAAAGAACAAATCCTATCCCGTACTATGCGCCTTTCTTTGGCTACAAATGCCATATGGATCAAAACGAAAAAATTGGACAAACATTCGGATGCACTCACGTAGCCTTAATTGATGGATGTTCTCGAATGATTTGTGGATATGCTAATATGCCAGTGAAGAATCCGATTCTCATATACGAGTTCGTCTTTCGACCAGCACTTATAACATATGGGCTGTGGAATCAACTCAGAATAGATCATGGAATGGAGTTTGTATTGTGTATATTTGTCCAAGAAACATTGAAGATTTATCGTAGACATCAAGAAAAAGCTCCGTGGAGACAAACTGCTTCAACTCAGAATAACGTAATTGAGCGTTTTTGGCCCGAACTGAATTCGCGTGTGAACTACCCTATAAAACGTGCGTTCATAGAAATCCAAGAAGTCGATGACTTAGACATGACTGATCCAGTTTTAAAATATTGTTTTTCTTGGCTGTCCGCCTATATTGTAAAAGACGCAGCCCAACATCTCATTGATTCTTGGAACTATCATAGAGTTCCTGGAAGTAATGGGTGCATTCCAATCCAGAATATGCAGCAAACAAAGCAAACCGTCGATATCGAGAGAGCTTTAATTCCTAGTACGCCAGAGGCTGTTAGAATGTACGAAGAAAGCGGTGGAGAACTTACACGAAACGATCAATTTGGTCGAGATCCTCTTGGTACAATAGAACATGCATTCGAATCAAGAAACGCGCTTTTTCGTGCCAACAATCCTTCTGGACAAGAACTTTTCTCAGATATTGTTCATAATAACTATGGTAGTACCAAAGATGCTCTTTTGAGCTTTTACGATTTAACATTGAGTCTCTTTGAACAGTTCGGTTGATTTGATAAAAAAGGCCCAAAAATTCCTAAAGTCACGATTTTTTTTCTATTTTCTTTATATAGAGTCAAAAATGGTGGTATTTAGTATATGTTAGTGATATTAAAATGAGAAAAGAAAAGAAAAATTTAAAATAAAATTTTCAAAAAGTCACTATACACTAGCAAAGATAATACATATTATCTTAGACACTAGCCAGCCGTCGTACCGTCGTTTTCCGGGTTAAACTTTAACCTGTTGTATCTTTTCCGAATTAAGTTTAATTTTTTATGTTTCAGAATTCAACTACCATAATACCACATGGGAAAGGTGACGAAATTCTGAAAGATATAGTCGAGGCTCTGATATATATGCGCTAATTGGAACTGTCTACCTTTAAGAACGTTGTGAAGGTCACTGATACTGAAAGTAAAACGGGGAAAAAAATCCGCTAATCAGAGCTTCGACTGCGGGCGCCGTTTGCATGTCTTATGCGCAAGACATCGTAATTACGGAATTCGGTGTAAGTTGTTAACCCTTTCCATGTCGAGCCCTTTTTTGGTAAAATGGCGAATGGCGATGGATATGACCCTATTTTCTTAACCATTTCAGTCCCTGGCGGCAGTGCCAGCGCTGACCGTTCATTTATTCCCGCGGCATCAATTACATTATTTTTTATTTTGGTAGATTAAAAAATATTCTTTCAATATCATTTGGACTTTTTCTTAAAATTACTTTTTTTAAATGGGATAAAATTTAGCGGGAACTTATTTTCGCGGATGAGCTATTTTCATAAATTTCGTGGATGACTCAAATTTGAATCTTTATTTGCAAAGCAATACTTTAAAGGAAGAAACTTCCGCGAGGAGGAAAAAGCGCGAATTTCGCGTAACTTAATATTCGCGATTTGGCCGAATATCGCGTAATCGTGATAGTTTCTTCCTTTAACCCTATCCTTATCAGGGAGGGGGGAGGGGTGGACTCCACCACGTTTGTGAACTTTTGATAATAGAACAACGAAAAATTTTCGCACGGCTTTGAAATTTTGTGACAATTAATAACTAACCTATTTCATTTCTGCCAAAATTTATGATCATAGCTCCACCAGATGAGGTTTTATGACTTTATTGTGAAGTCATACCATGGCATAAAATCCAGCTAAAATCACTTAAAATTAAAATCTTTAAATTAGTGGCGTAACTTTTGATAGTGTTATGCAACATACTTCAAATTTTGACATGTTTTAGCTATTAATAAAAGATTTCTACAATATTTAAATTTTTTAATTAAAATGAAGACGTCAGCAAAAATGACGTCGTCAAATTTGTTAAATTTTACACACATTCAGCATAGATTTTAAGAGTCAGATTTTAGTATGTGATAAAAACTGGGAGATATGTTAAAAAATAACCTTTATGCTTTCAGAAATTCAAAACAGAATTGAAAAATCTTTATTTGTTCAGGTTTAATTGCGACTTTAGTAAACGGTATTTTCTGGTCAGCGGTAGTCCAAAATTTTATCAGTTCCTTTTATGGTACTCTTAGGTGCCGAATAAACGGGGGGGTGGGGGGTTCGAATAAACAGGGGGGTTGGAAATTTTTTGTGATTTTAATAAACGGGGAGGATCTAATTGCCGGGGGGGGGGTTGGAAATTGTACTTCTGAAAACCCAAAAATATGGTAAAAAAGGCTAAAATCAGCCTATTTAGAGCAAAATAAGGGGCCTTCTCTTTGACAGCTGAAAATATTTTTAAAAATTAATAAACGGGAGGGTCCTAATAAGGTCCGGGGTGGTTGGAAAATTTTCGAAAAATTAACAAGCGGGGGGGGGCGCTTATTTGGCACCTAAGAGTAAGGAAGATGTCTGCACAATTTCATGATCATACCCACGGATATCTGTAAAGCCCGAAGGGCTAGATTTGCGGCTTTTATCGAAAAGTGAAGCCTAGGTTTGGAAGGATTTCCTACCAAAGTCACGTGACTAAGATATGCAATTTCACCGGTTTGAGAGATGTGAAATAGCGTTTGCCGCCTACGTTATTTGATCTCGCGCTCCGAAAACAATTAAAATGCTAGATCCTATCCATCGGCACGAAATTTAAAAAGTCAAATTTTTGCTTCACTTTTTTTTGCTGAAGAAAGCTTAAAGCTCCCCTTCGGGCTTAGATATCTGTGATCATACCACCTCTAGATCAAAAAGCCGGATAATAATAGGGTTAAAGTAATGTTTGTGAACCGCTTTTCCTAAAAAAATAATCCAAAATTTACTGATCGGACATTTTTCAAAATGCTTGCGGACGGTTCGCGGGAACTTACTTTGTGGATAGCGTCAAAATCTGCGAAATTTAAACCTGCGAAATTTCATGCCATTAAAGTAGGGTCATTTTAAAGCAAAAAATAATTTTGAACTCGATAATTTCATAATTTCCTAAATTTATTTTTCCGTATTTCTGTCATGTGACAATTTTGTGACGTCATAGGGGATTTATTTTTCAAAATGTTCTTTATCTATAAACACTAAAAGGGCGAAAATTTCATTTATATACATAGCTTTAACCGTTTTTGAGATATCAAAATTTGAAGGTATGTCGGTAAAATTGCATTGTTCAGCTCTGGGAAAGTAGTTGTCAAAACGCCTGGATTGAATTAAAAAATTAAAAAGTATAAACAATTATAATTTTTCTTGAAGGCACAGCCATGAAATAAATATTTTCTTTTTTGCTAAAACTAAATTCTAAAAATATGAAAAATAAACCCATATATATTACGAGTTAAAAATTTCAAAAAAAAATATAACGATCTAGAGATGGAACGATGAAGTTAAAATTAAATTAAACATAAAACGTAATATGAAGTGAAAAAAATAAACAAATTTAACTTTGAAAAAATAAAAATACATAAAGTTCTTAAAAGAATAAATCTTTAGCCGTAAAGTAAACCAAATATATTGATCGACGGGTGAGCGAATTTAAAAGGGTAACTAAAGGCAATATTATAGTACTTTTTATTTTTTAATGTAAAAACAAACGTGTATAAAAAAATATAAACCACTTAAAAACTTGTTAAAACGCTTTAACAAAATCCAATAAAAAATACTCTTTTTAATACAAAATGTTAAAAAAAATAATAAAAACGTTTAAATACACGTTAGATCAGTGCAAAGTTTAATTCCTATTTTTCTATATATGAAGAGAATTACAGGAGATTTTTTTTAATGAACGAACTAAACTGAAAAAAATGAAAATACTAAGAATGAAAAACTACCTAACCTAATTGTTTAATGTCAGTTAGCAGTGTTTGCATGCAAGTTGCTTTACCCTGTCATAATGGGTTCAATAACAAAGTAAAATAAAAATCAAATCGACCCAAAAAATTGCCTTGTGATCAAAAAGTTACACAGCACGACAATTGTCTTATCAGTTTGTAGGTTTATACATTAACAAGAAAACTAATTTAACAGTAAAAAAAGCATTTCACCACAAAATGAAATACAATTATGATTGACCTGAAGTGATCGCCGTCATCAAGACTTCTTCCAATCCAACTATGCTTACTGGTGTTGGTTGAATGATGTTGGTTTCGTTACACGAAGAACAGGTATGCTCAAAGACAGACCTGCAAAGAGGACATCGTGTAATTAGCTGAGTGTTAACACAATTGCTACACACAATTGATCTTTTGCACTGAATGCAAAAGATGAATGAAAATTTTGGTTCCAAACAAATGGAACACTTGAAACAATCGAGTACCTGCTGAACAATAGGCACTGATTCTGCAACTGAAGGTTCTGTTGGTTGTACAGCGAGATTTTCATTAACTTTATCTTTAATTTCTATAAGTTCTTTCAATAAGTCATTATTCGTCACAACAGGCATAACTCCAGCAGTTTGAAAGCCGAGAATGTTCGAAAGATCAGATACAGATGGTGGCGACGGCAGGTTTAACATCGGAGGGAGAAAATCATCTTCATCTTCTGACTCGTCATCTGTATCATCAATAAGACAATAATCTTTCTTAATGAGTTTCCACATTTCCGGTTTCCATTTTCTGAATGTGGTACTGTTTACTGCTCTTATTACTGCTTTGTTATTCCAATTTGATAATCCTGTAAAAAAACAATCACATGAATCAAAGTCAACCGAATTGGAAAACAGAGAAATCATCTATAAGTGTAGAAAATCTGTTTTTTTTAAGAAACACGTTTTGCTCAGCAGGCTCAATGTTTCTTAAGAAAAAATGGGTTACAAACATTGAGTTTCAAGCCCGAAGGGCTAGAGGTCAATCTCTAACCTTTCTCAGGCAAGAAAAATTGAAGCCTTAAAATATGCGCCGTATTTTTGATGACGGATTGAATCTAGCAATTCCTTTGTTTTCGAGTGATATATTTTTCGAAATTAAGCGGTAAATTTTAGTTTCAATCTGTCATCTGTATAAAAACCAGGCGGGTCGCTCAAGGCCGCGCAACTTCAAAGAGATTGACCTCTAGCCCTTCGGGCTTGAAACTCAATGGTTACAAACGAGAAAAGTCTTCAGCCTTCCCCAAAAGTTTTTGCTCTAGAGACCAGAACCCATGTCTCAAAAAATCAAAATTAAAAAAAAAAGAAGAACAAAAATTCATTCTTTTATTGACCTACTTGGAATTGAAGCTGAAAACAATAAAACTGAAAAAAAACAAACCAAATCACACACAAAAACTTTTAAGTGCTTACCTCTGGTATTGGGCATATCTCGAACTGGATTTCCTTTTTTATTGGTGAGGATAAAATCATCCCCACCAATTTGCGCCCTTACTTCTCTCTGAATTGTTCGAACGTTAATTTCTTGCAAATCAGCCAAATTTATTGGAACTTCATAGTATGTGAAGATTTTATCGTCTTTGACGTCTGAAACACTGATCGTTTTGGTAATAGATTCCATCTTTTTCTTGGAGGGTAAACAAAATTGATTTGTTGAATTTTTCCGCTTGAAGCTGGGAATGGCTCTACAACCGAATTGTGATGTAGCATTACCTCGTCTGGCAGGAACTCTGTTGTTGTTGTTGCTGCTAGTAGAAGTCACGTTGTTGTTAGTAGTAGCCACGTTGTTGCTGTCTCCAGTTGGTATCTGTGATTGATAATCATTCGACTGTATTGCTATAACCAGTGCTTCCGTAACGTTTCCTGGGATATTAAATCTATCATTGCTTGGCCAAATTGATTCATAGTTATTGTTGATCTTAGCCTTTAAGTGCAATCCATCTATTTTTACGTTAAAAATGGCAACCAATTCATTTACATTTATGTCTCTCAGCATCATGATAAAGGTGCTCCCATATTTGATTTTGATCATGTCATCCATTTTGCTCCTGGAAATTGAAGATAATAAATTTAAGTTATTTACAAACAATCAAATTCCACACTTGATTAATGAAGTTGAAACTAGATACCCCCCCCCCAATAATAAGGATCAATAGAAATTCCTATCAAAATATCAACCTTCGCCAGAAAGATCAAAGGAGATGTAAGGTCAGGATCATTGCAATACTTTTTTATCAATTTTTGAAAAATATAGATTTAGAAACAACCTGCAAGACTCTTCTCAAGATTCAAACTATATAATTCTTTATAATATTCTTAAAAGTTGTACGTTTCTTAAAAGTTATGATTTTTTGCACTTTTTCCACTCGAGCGAGAAAGAAAATATAAATTTTTCGAGTTATCAACAACTTGAAAATGATGTCATAATGCTTGAAAAATGCTGTCTTGGTATATAGATAAAATCAGCCTGTTTGTTGGAAAAAATACCTTTAAGGAGGAAATTTTGGTGGGAATTTAATTTGGCGGATGGCCGAAAAAGTTTTTTCAGAGGGAATTTAATTTGGCGGATGGACGAAAAAATTAAATTTGGCGGTTGCTGAAAAATTTAACATTAAAATGGTGTAAAACTGCAAAAACACCTTTAAAGGAATCATATTTTCAAAAAATTAAATTTAGCGGGTGGCGGGAATTTAATTTGGCGGATGGCGGAAAAGATAAATTTTCAGCCGAATCCGCCAAATCCGCCAAATTGTCTTTCCGCCAAAATTTCTTCCTTTAAGGTAACAAAAAAGGGTGACCCCAAGCTCAGATTTCACGTGATTTTTTGAGTGATAATTAATGTATAAAAAAGGTTTGGTAAAAGTTTCAGGTTTAAGTTATTTTTTTCCACCAAACTATGCTCAACGACCTCACTATAAATTTTAACTCAAAATTTTAACTTGTGTTTTCCGGACCTGAAAAAAAATTTTTTGTTTCGCATCTGAAGAAAAAAAGATTTTTGTTTCGTTCTTTTTCCAAACAGTTTTTTTAGAGCAATTAATTCTAAAATGAGTTTTAAAACTTCATCAATAGTTATAATGGTTTGAAAGATAATTTTTGTAAAATGTAAAACAATGATAGGAAGAGTAGAAAAACTACAGCAATTTTTTTCAATAAAAAATTCTGCAAAAACATCAAAAAAGGCCTAATTTGATCAATATACGAAATCTAATACAAAATCAATATCGAAAACTATTTAGAATTTTTGAAAAAATCTTATTGCATCATAAAGAGGAAAGGTTAAATAAAATTTTGATGTATCAAACATTGAATTCTGATCAATATATATACTAAAAGTTACAAAGAAAAAACCTTTACTGTGATTTCAAGAAATCGTCAAAAATAATACAATAAGTCACAAGTCACGGTTAAGGCTACGGTCTTTGACATGATAAATCAATTGCAGAAGATATGCATAATCACGGGACCTCTAAAAAAATAAATCCGACTCACTTTTGATCTGAAAAATCTGATTATTTTTAGTCGGAAAGTCAGGGAATCTGTCGGATTTTCATGTGATATTTTCCAAAGAATATTTGCAGATTTAGCGCTAGTTTGTTTTTAATCATCAAGCGTTTAAAACTATTTCTACTCACAATTTTTTAAAGATATTTTGCGTTTTAGAGCGGTACATAACTGATTTTGCCGCTTCGCATGTAACAATAAAACATACCGCGGACCACATGCTAGATGATTCTTGCCACCTGAACAAGCCTTGTTCAGGTGGCAAGAATCATCTAGCATGTGGCATGCCAGAGTGTATTTTTTCGACATTTGTATTGCCGACCGACCGACCGACCGACCGACCGACCGACCCATATTGTAGAGCCAAAAATGATGAACACAAGTTATTTGTGATATCTCGGCCTAAATTCTTAACCATTTTAACAAAAATTAGTTTAACGCTTGTTCATATCATACATCATGAATCTCACTCTGTAGGATGCATGTTTTTTTAATTACACGTTTTCAAGGCATTAAAAATGATACGTTTTTGATCTAGTTAACCCGACTGTTTGACGGTCGTACTGTTTGGGGGAGAGGATTTCAGGCGATATTTCAAAAACCTTGAAACGTTTCCGCCTGCCCACACCCACACCCACATCAAGTTTGGAGACCTTCTGTGACGCAAACATTACTATTTTTCAATGGATGCAATCTCAGTTTTTGGGCTGAAAAATCAGGAAATTCCAATACTTGCTTGGCTGTAAAATGTATGGAAAATCATGGCTTTTCTGTATAACACAAGCCAAACAAATAGAGACAAAAACAAAATCAGGATTTCCAACAAACACTTTATCGATCCCACAGGGTTTGGGATTGCAACTGTAACGGGATCTTATTATTATGGCAAAGAATAACAAAAACTTACTTACTTTATGGTAGCTTTTATGGTTGTCTTGGACCTGCTTGGACACTTCTTTCTTGCTGTCTTGATGCTCCGTTTTGTTAATGATTTGTTTGGCGGGCTTGCTTGCCAAAGCCCGTCAACACATGTTTGAACCAACTTAGGACTTAGTCCTATTTGCCTTTCAAATAGCTTTGTTTTACGAAATACCCTAGGTTCTAGTTTTCAAATCTGAGAAAGAAAAGGCGGGAATTATTCTGAGAGGCTGAGAAAAGAAAATCGGGTTTTTGATCTGAGAGGCGGAGAAAAGAAAATCGGAAATCTGAGATAGAAATCTATGGCGCGCCAAAGCGGAAATAAATACTATCTCTCATTTCGCGACACTATCTTTCATTTCACGACACTATCTTTCACTTCGCGGCACTATCTTTCATTTCGCGACACTATCTTTCATTTCGCGACACTATCTTTTATTTCGCGGCACTATCTTTCATTTCGCGACACTATCTTTCATTTCGCGACACTATCTTTATTAAAACGACACTATCTTTTTTAAAACGATACTATCTTTCCAAAAAAAAAACATTATCTTAATTGAAACCATGAGAGGTTTTTTTCGGCCAATCATCGATTGTACTTTTCAAATTTTTACTCTCAGCCTTTCAGCTTCTCAAATCAGCTTTTCAGCTTATATTTATTCCCATTAGCATTTACTCAGGCATCAACTTGATTTAGAACACAGTTATTCAATTTGAGAAATTATAAAGTTAGTCTGAGACGCTAAAAAGATGATCTGAGAAGCTGAAAAGATGATTTGAGAAGCTGAAAAGATGATTTGAGAAGTGGAATAATCAATTCTTAATTTTTGAAGAAGAAAAACTTTAATAGTAAAAAGATATCATAAAACTGAGAAGTTGAAATTATAATCTGAGAAGCCGAATTCCAAATCTGAGAGGCTGATTTTAGATTTGAGAAGCTAAAATTGTGATTGGCCGTAAAGGTACTGCCATGGAAACAATACTATCTTTTTTACGGGATACTATCTTTTTTAGGGAAGCCGAGAAGTGCCATCGACAAAAAAATATTTTATTTCAGAAAAAAATAATTAATTTTAGAATAAAAGAATATTTAATTTTAGAAAAATAAATTTGAATTCAGAGAAAAATATTTGATTTTAGGAAAACGATTTAAATTTAGAAACAAAATATTTAATTTTAGAAAAATAAATTTAAATTGGGAAAAAAATACTTAATTTTATTGTAGTAAAAAAAATAAAACTTAGAAAAATTATCAATTTAGAGAAAAAAATTTAATTTTACTTTAGAAAAAAAAATTAAAACCTTAAAACATACCTTATTAATTGAGAATGCGTGTATACTTCCGTCCATTCGATTTTTCACGAAATGAAAATTGATTTTTTTCAATTATTTTCAATTTTTCATTTTTGTTTTTAAATTAAAAATTGAAAAAAGAAAAATTGAGATTTAATTTTCAATTTTTAAATTTTTGTCCATGTGGGTGACATTTCTGTCATGATGATGTATCATTTAGGGTCGACGGGGGTCTGAACATGGCAAGAGTGAAGCTAGGCTGATAGATTTGCCGCAGACTGCTGTAGATGTTATACATATTGTCCTATAACATCTTTATCACATTATTCAGAAAAAACATAATAATGTAACATCTAATGATCTAATGATATAAGATCTTATTGACAAACTGGAATGATATGCAAGACCGAAGCTTTTGGCAAATTAGCAGTAAGATCTGTTACTTTGAATCTCCAGCAGGATCGGATCGGTGTGGGGATTATGGACAGGAGGTGTTTCGGAAGGTTTTTGTAGTTTTTTTTAGGTTTAGTAGTTCTAAAGAGTTACAGCAAATTGTAGCTGTCGCGATTATTCTCCACCGTGACTTGGTGAAATCTTTGTAAACTTTCTGAACCACCCAGCCCTATTACAGCATCTTCAGGACCTTCAAATAGACGATTACTCCAGCGTGGCAGTTGTCTTGCAGAATCACTCCACCAATTCTGTTCTGCTGCATGTTATATTGCATAAGTATAGCTATTGCGATTTACGGATCTCGGACTATACTTAGGTTGAATCCATCTACAGAAGCTACGTTTAAAGCCCGAGGGGGGTACTTAGGTAAAAATAGGTGCTGGGTATGTGCAGACGGTAAGGGTCGGGTTTTTCACCTTTCAAAGTCTCTCTAAGGGTTACAAAAATCAGGAAATTTCAAAGTAGTCTCTCTAAGGGTGGGAAAAATCGCGATTTTTAGAAAAAAAATTTGATTTTGAGAGAAAAAATTACAAAAAAGTCTCACTAAGGGTAGGAAATTTTTGAAAATAAGAGAAAAGTCTCTCTAACTAAGGGTCACTTTTTCACTAAAATTTGGTCTCTCTAAGGGTCGGTTTTCGGAGGTCCCGTCCGCACATACCCCTCATTCACCAACCCTAGTACCCCCCCCCCGGGGTTTAAAGCCAAGTATGATTTTAAAAGGTAGTATATACTTATGATGTTACATCATCACTATTATTTGATGAGATAAGGAGACAATATTAATAAACAGTGTAAAATGTTTTATGTGATAGAGATATTATACAAAGGATGCCTAAGCGCAAGCAACAAACATTGCCATTTATCAAACCCCTGTCTAATCTAAATGATACATCATTATGACAGAAATGTCACCCACATGGACAAAAAATTAAAAATTGAAACTTGAATCTCAATTTTTCTTTTTTCAATTTTTAATTTAAAAACAAAAATGAAAAATTGTAAGTAATTAGCCTCCGTCTCAGAACGCGGTCAGAAAATTTTGCAGATAATTTCACAACGAAAATGCATCCAGTGAAATGTGAGTAATTTATCATGATTCAAGTCGACTGACATAATTATACACATAATACATGTTACAAGTTCTGCCTACGGATTCTCAAGCTCGGCTATAATAAAACTATTACATGTTAGTAGCAGACCCGACTGACCAATGTTATGTAGCAGATTGAAACATGAGTTTCTACTGGAAAGATGCAGTTTGTTTTCAAGTTAAATCTTCAAAATAAAACAAACTGTGTGGGTTTCTTTACTTCCAAACAACCTACCAATAGTTTTGGAACACTCCATGATAAAGGGCATAAAGGAAGATGGCTCTTCTTGTGGATTGGCTTTCTGATACCCCATATAAACACGATGTGACATGAAAGTGAAGAGACATGATTTGTTGGTTTTTGTTTGATTTGTTGACTCATATATCTCATGGCAAATGGGATAGCAAATGACTTTTCATGTATTGCTTGGCTCTACATATGATACCTCTAACTTTGAACACCTCCAGAATGTTGAAAAAAGCATTTTACGAGATAACTTTCAATTATAATTTTCATGGAAATTTTTAATCGAAAGATTTGGCTTGGCGTCAGTTTTGTTTGGTTGATGTTTGGTATCGTGATCATTAAAAGCAATGAAATGCCACACAGTCACTCTACACATGATGCCTAGAGCCATGATTGGTATCACAATGTTGGAAAAAAACATTTTACGAGAAATTGTTGATAGAAATTATATTGATAGACTTATTTTTACAATTTTGGCGGTGTGGGTTTAGTTGGTTGATAATGTTTACACTGTGGGATGGTTTTCAAAAAACTGTTATATTGATTGTTGTTTGTTGAAATTGATTACCAAAAAAAAAGAGAACCTTTTTTTGATAAATACTTTATTTTTTTCATGAATCTAAAAAACCATGTGGATAGTATGTCTTGTAGTAACCAATGCAGTGTCTGTTTTCAAATTTTGAAAGCTCTATACCTACTGAATTGAAGCTCTGAATAGCTCTGTTTTTAAAACTTTGAGCCAGGTTTTTTTCTTTGTTGCTATAAAAGATAGATTTTTAAATTGTCGTAATGTAAATTTATGGTAAAGTTTTAGTTTTTGAGTTTAGTTAATCAGTAGTACATACCAGTAGTATTTTTTCAGTAATCCTTTCTTGTAAATATAGTAACATTTAACCAGACTCATTGCCCTCATTATATTCGAATTTGTATTTTTTAGGACTGATAAGTACATATTTTTGAACACCAAAACAAAGCAAACAACATGTCAGTTCTTTCTGGACAAATATATATGTATACTTTATTGTGTGCTTTGAGTTCTATTTTAATCAACCCTCTCAACTGCTGATCTTTCAACTATCATTTAGGAGTAAAGAATGGGCTTCCATTGTACCATTTTCTCTAAGTATTTTGTGCAAATTTTCAACAAAGAAGTAGACTTCTTGACCGTCCTTGTCCCTTATGTTAAAGTTGTTCTGATGGAGGACATTGCTATTTATGGTAGCCTTCACATATCAATAAGGAGCTTTAATGTAAATGTTTTTTCTGATGAAATCATACTAATCTGAAACTATTAGGCCTTTATGAATTTTCTAGAACAATAATCTTGCTCCAATCTTGAGAAACACTGGAAAAATAGGTTAGCATTCCCTGCCATAATTTCACCGATTTCCTCTGCTTTCTGCTTGAAAACGCTGTCGTATAGCCGAAAACGAAAGTGAAACTGTGAAAACGTCCGCAAATTCGGGCCCAGTCCTCTTCCGAGACGGAGGCTAATTGAAAAAAATCAATTTTCATTTCATTTTTATTGTGAAAAATTGAATGGACGGAAGTATACCCGCATTAATTGGAACTACTTCTCGCAGGTTTTAATTTTAGCGCTTTTCGCGGTTTGTTGTTATGTACATTAATTTTTGTTACCGAAATCTAACGCAACCGTTACCTACCTATTTATGATACTCTACTTTTATGCAAAAAATCAGAAAAATTTTTAACTACGTTGTTATTATGGAAAAAAACGTCAGCGGAAAGTGACGAAAATTTTGAAGGGGTGACGAAATTTTTCCCCAACAAAATTTATTCCCAACATTTCGTCACCTGACCAAAACTTTTTTTACCCGATTTTTTTATTCCCGACCAAAAACTTTTACTCAATTTTTCCCCCAACCAAACTTCAAATCTAAATTTTTTACACCTTTATTAACCGAAATTAGTGTTTTATAAACGTCGAATTACAAGATTTTTCGAGCTAAGTGAAGAAAACCATTTCATTTGGACAGTTTAGTCATGTGAAAGTGACTAACTAAATTGTAAATTTGGTCGGGGAAAAGTGACGAATTTGAAATTTTGGTCGGGAGAAAGTGAAGAAAATACCTCTAGGTGACAATTTTTTTCCCTGACGAAATAAAAGGTATTAAATATTGAGTATAATATCGGTTCTGTCAACTTGAATTGTTTGTGGATTGACAGCTATGTGATTGATGTGCAAAAAAATAATCTGGTCTGAACAAAAGTCAAATCCAAAAACAAATCCATGAAGTATGAAAACGAAAGTTGTAAGTAAGTGTGTGGCCCGGGAGGAATCAGGCCAAAAAGTTTTTCTTTTTTCAAATTGTTTTTTAAAACGGTGGACTTTTGGTGTAAGCATGCACGGAATCAGGCTCTCCCAAAAAAAACTTTTTTCTCTTAATTTTTTCTCTAAATTGATATTTTTTCTAAATTTAATTTTTCTTACTAAAATTAAATATTTTTTTTCTAAAGTAAAATAAAATATTTTTTTCTCGATGGCACTTCTCGGCTTCCATAATAAAGATAGTATCTTGTGAAAAAGATAGCATTGTTTTAATTAAGATAATGTTTTTTTGGGAAAATAGTGTCGCGAACTGAACGATAGTGTCGCGAACTGAAAGATAGTTTCGCGAAATGAAAGATAGTGCCGCGAAATAAAAGATAGTGCCGCGAAATGAAAGATAGTGCCGCGAAATGAAAGATAGTGCCGCGAAATGAAAGATAGTGCCGCGAAATGAAAGATAGTGTCGCGAAATGAAAGATAGTATTTATTTCCGCTTTGGCGCGCCATAGAAATCATTGCTCCGGCCTAGGAGCCTTTAATTCTCTCTTCCGACAACGACGGTCAAGGTCAAGACATTTTTTTTTTGTTTATCTAATCCGATGATCTATTCCGATTTAATAAAAACGGATCATCTGGATTTCGATAATATTGCGAAAGTATTTTAGAAAAAGATGGCTGCCGAAAGTGGGCTTAGCTGTGAAAGATGTGATCATTTTCATCATTATTCATGATGTTTTGGACATGATTTATGAGGAGTTTGATGCATACTGGTCTAACAATGTGGAAATTTTGGCCATGAATCGTCAGCTGCTCGAGTGCTTAAATCTTGCATATGGCTAACTTCTCTAGTTTTATGGACACACAAAACCATAAAACTCTGTAACTTGACAATGGAATGAAACTTTCAAACACACATCCATTGGAATTCGAAAGAGAATACTAAAATTACAACATTACAGTGCAAATTTGGAAACGATCTGAGCAGTTTTTGTGGTGTTATGTGTATGGCTGAAAATGATCTGATGATCCTGTTTTGTATTCATCATTTTTTGACTGGGCGACCGTTCCTTTTGATTTTTCAAACCTGACACAGATATTTTACAAACATATCACTATGAGAATTCAATAAAGGATACTAAAACCCAATTCCTGTGTAAATTTGAACAAGATTGGAAAAGTTTTCACAGTATTATGGCTGAAAATGATCGTTTTTGGACTTTGTCGTAATTTCATCGCGGCTGGCGACCGTTCCTTTTGATTTTTCAAACCCGACACAGATTTTTTACAAACATATCACTATGAGAATTCAGTAAAGGATACTAAAACACAATTCCTGTGTAAATTTGAACAAGATCGGAGAAATTTTCACAGTATTATTGCTGAAAATGATCGTTTTTGAACTTTGTGTCGTACCGTCAACTGCTCCAACTTGGGACGAGTGTACGCAACATGGGACTTGTTGATATCTGGTCTGTATTTTCACTTACTGTAAAATCGAAAGAGAAATCGTGTATTTTTTAATATGCGGTTCATTAAACTCAAATCTAATGACTTTTGAGGTTCAATGAAATGTTGGTGGAATGGCTGTCCCATGTTGCGTAAGATAGTCCCAAGTTGGAGCAGTTGTCGGTAATTTCATCGAGGCTGGCGACCATTCCTTTTAATTTTTCAAACCGGACACAGATTTTTTACAAACATATCACTATGAGAATTCAGTAAAGGATACAAAAAAACAATTCCTGTGTTAAATTTGAACAAGATTTGAGTAATTTTCACAGTGTTATAACTGAAAATGATATTTTTTGGACTTTGTCGTAATTTCATTGGCTGGGGCGACCGTTCCTTTTGAAGATTTTTCAAACCCGAAACAGGTTTTTTCCAAATATACCACTATTTATTACATACACACTATTGTACCATTTTATTTGGTTTATCCTACTCTCCCCCGAGTATTATCCCAACAGAAAAAAATAATGCTTAGCTAAAAGCCCGTGGCCTCTAATTTAGGCTATTTTTCTCCCCGAAATTTTATCTGGACAATCAAATCAAGAACTTGGAAATATTGACTTCTAAATGTTTATCTCCTTTAGCTCCAATTTTGAACTTTTTAGTCGAGGATGAGTGGGCGAGGGTGGGGTTGGTTCTTTAGGCAAGAAAGTGCATGTGTAATCACTTAGAAGAGCTAAACTTCCAGCTGGTTTATTTATTCGTTAAGATTATTTCTCATACTCGCTCTGCAATAGAATTATTACTTTGCTTTCTGATCTGTTCTGATTAGCAGTTTGTGGGCAACGTTCTAACACAACTAACTCAACAAGCTCATCTTTCACATATTTTAATCTCTTAAGCCGGAGCTTCCAGCGCAGCTGGTTTATTACAGTTCAAATGTAAGCCAACAATTGGCCGTAAAAGCCCTGTCATGCCAAGTCTTAAGTCTAGCGTTAAAACTCAACGAACGTACTTTAGAGCACTTATAAATCGATTGTGGTTATAAAAACTTCCCGGTGGATTTCCCTTTTTTCTCAAATATTACGACCTTGATTGTATCAATGTTGGTACTCGCTATTATTTTTACAGGGAAACAAAAGACAATCGTCTTCAATGCAAGTTGAATGGTTTTAAAGAACCAAAATTGAATATCATTTTAGATTTGATCATTAGAAGATCCCTGTCTCAACGACCCATTGAATCTGTGGGAATATAAGGTTAAGAAAAGTATCCAATGGGATTGACTATCTCTTGCTTTTAAGGGGTATTTTAAGACTTGGTGGCTATGGTTAGCTTAGTGGTTGTTAGCTCAGTTGGTTTGGTGTGTAGGGGTGAGTCATAGTACAGGTTAGCGCCTTGACCGCTACTACCGAATTCTCCTCATCGCTCACCTTGGAAGATAATGTTTTAGAAAAAAGCACATCTCAACGTTGTCTCAAGGAGTTCGGCGATCAGATGCATAGTAGTCATCAGTAAATGTGATTCAGCAATGTAGGTCTAAGGTGGTCGTATAAAAGTTGGAGGTAGCCATTACACAGTTTAGCGTAAGCAACATCCCATCCCGTCCTGGTTAAATTGATTCGAATAAAAAGACCTGAGTGAGAATCAACCGCATAACCTAGCGTAGACTGGAGCTACTTTCTTCTTTAGATTTTTATGCTAAAAATTGAAAACCTTTTAAAAACCAGCACAAAAAAAGGTTTTTTAGACAAGTTCCCAGATAAATCTCTCATATCAGATCGCCATTTCAACCCTCTAATCTAAAGTGATGTTGCGAATGTGATCTCTCGTACAACTTAGTGGATCAACCAGGGTCTGTTCGGAGATAACCGATAAATGCAAAAAAAAAAAATTATATCTGATGTAGTATAAGGCCCCAAGTAAAAATTTTACTGATCTTTCTGGGTTACGGATACCACCATACTCTCTTTAAGTTGATACAGCAAAATCTTCATTAGCAGTGTCTTAAAGATATCGAAGAAAAACTGTATTACTTTAGAACTAGGAAAAGGTTTTAAAGCCTAGAAAGTAATGTCAAGCTTGACTTAACGTGCCGATACCGATGGCTTTGATCTGTAATTTAGATTAGGTACTGTACGCCACCTTGAATGTTGCATGTATCCTACTAATCTAGGCTGTCCTACTAGTACTAATGCAAGCTTAATAGTTATCAAGATTATTAAACTTAAAGGTTTTCTTTTTAAATAAGAGTGATATCGTTTATTTACTCATCAATTTTAATTCACAAGCTTTCTCCCATTGGATTGACACGTATGTGGAGCTAGATTGGTCAGAAAGAGGAATAGAAAAACATTGTTTGCTTATATCAGCATAAAAGAACAATAGGCAGACACTGTCCCGTTATGAAATATGTGTCTGATATGAAATGGGAACACTTGTGTAAAAATAAAACCTTTAACGTTTGAGTCGTTATTAAGACTTTTCCACTACAATGTAAACACAGGTCAACTGTGTCAGTCTTGTTTGATAGTGCAGCATAATACTTTAAATATATTCATTTTCAGCTACTTTTATATAGATATACTCAAAAAAGGGAAGGCTTAGTCTGTAAAATACCAATCAGATAAATAAAATGTTTAAGGGATATATTTATTTGTCTGCTTCCACAAGTCAACGTAGCGGGGTTTCGTGCAACGCTTTATATATCTGGTCTGTAAATTACATTTTCCATCTAATCGTCTCATCATCTGATTTAAATTGATTAGGAACGCATTTTCGACACATTATGAAAATTTTAAAAGCATTTCAACTTTGATTTACATGACTTGATGACAAGTGAGATATTTCAAATTGAGTCAATTTTATTTAAATCAAAAGCAGCCAGAAAAGTGGTCTGTAAAATACCAAAGGCACTTAACAACTGTTAAGTCAGACTTCTAAACTAAGAATGTATATATAGTTATAGATATTATCAACATAAATGCTTCAATTGATTGAAAATATGAGTCTCAGACAACGTTGAGGTGTCAAACCTAAAGAGAGATCTTAATTTTTATGAAAAATTCGCAATATTCTGGTCTGTAAAATACACATTTTTTATCCCACCATCTCGAAACTTCACTTGAATGTTCCTGGCCTTAAAAACTAACATCTGTGAAATTTTAATGAGGTTTACTTGGCCTTTAGCTGAGCTATAAAGAAAAACGTCAAAATTTTTTCTTGTATTTTGGGGCAGTTTTGACCGAATTTTTCAAAATAAATGGACTGTAAATAAAAAAATAGTCGTCTAAAATCCATAAAACTTTCCACAATGCTACAACTATACCAACTACGAGCAATGAAGGCATTAACATCTATTTCATGGAAGAATTTGGCCCTGTGTGAAATTGAAATGTTTTATTTTTTTTTTAAATTAGATTTTTTCACAAAATTTTGATATTCGGGTCTGTAAAATACACATTATTCGTGCTACCATCTTGAAATTTTTCACACACAATCTTTGATGCTTTATCTTAAACTCTGGAAAGTTTTAATAGGTTTTGATATGTAGTTCATGAGATATCTTGAAATGCAGTACCCTACCCCAGGCAAATCGGCTCCAAAAACGATTGCCACGTACCCTCGAAACACCCCCTCTAAAAAGTTATTGCCCCCTGGTTAGCCTGAAAACCATCGCGATTCTCAAAATTTAGATGTGTTTGAACCCAAAAACAGTTTCAAACCTTTTTCGCCGTCAAGGTGGTACCTCATGCCCCATATTGCCTGGACTATGAGAGTCGTTTCAAAATTCCACTGAAGATGCTCGCCATGAAACAAAAAATACTAAATATATTGACGAGTACTAGTTTCTAATCATTCATGTAGAAAATGTTTTTTCACCACAATAACTTCAATTGGATTGGAATGAAATTTAAATTCAAAGAATTTGAATCAACAAATTTTTATCAACAAAAAATCGTTACGTTCTTGGTCAGGCTTGGTCTGTTTTTGAAAATGTAGAATTTTGTCAACAAAAAAAGTAAAAGTAAAGTATGAAAATTTTCATCTTTTTTCTTGCTTTCAGTCCTAAAATCTGTCACTTATTCGGAATTTGTTTTTTGTTATATGTAACCTATAAGCTGGCAAGACAAGTGTTCTGAATTCTTGGTAGGTTTATAAAATGGTTTGTCTTCCATTTAGGAATATTCGAAAAATAATGATGATTTTAAATTTTTCGTTTAGATCCTAGGCTGCCGTGAAGATGTCATCAATTATCGTCAATTTACAAAATTATATCGATTTATCAAAAGAAAGACACAGAGTCCACCAAAAAGAAGCTCTGTTTTGGGACAAAGTCAATACTTATGCTAATATTTCGCTCATAATTCTCACTTCAATTGCTACTGTATTGTCCGTTCTGGAAGGTTCAATCCCGTTCTATATTGTTCCTATTTTCACTGGTTTAGCGACGATCATATCGAGTTTGATCGGAGTTTTCAAACCCTTTGATAAACGCAATGTCCAGGAGGATTCATCCAAGAAATTCAAAATTTTGAGCCTGAAACTGGTCGCATGTAAAAGCATGAAAGATTATAATGAACTTCGAGCTGAGATTTTGGAAACCATGATGGATCAGCCCTTCACGAGAGTGAAAAAGAAGAGAGGAAATAAAAACAAGCAAGCTGGGAAGGACGGCCCTATTAGTATTAAAGATGAAGAATCATTCGATAAAGAAGACATAGAAAAAGGTAACCATGACTACCAAGTCAAACAAAAAGCAAAGCCCACAATGGTACAAGAGAAAAGCCTGGACGATGACAGAAAGCTTTGGAACTTGGATCCCGAAATGAGAAAGGCTGCAATTATTGAAGAAATCAAATTTAAAACATTTGAGTACAACCTACTGAACCCCCGTAGAAAGCAAATAAAGAAACATAGTTGGCGTAGGCCTAAAAAGGAAGCATCGTTCGTTCCTGAGCAATATATCAATCCGAGGGAGGAGAGTCAAGAACAAGGCAGCTCGGAACTTGACATGGAAGAGAGTGGATTGAACCAGGAACAACAGACTGAGGACGAGGGGACAAAATCTGAATTCGATGGTAGTGAATATACGGAACAACAAGATTCAGCTTATAGTAACTGCGATTCTGATGACAATGGTGATTCATGTAATGGTATTGTTCAGCCTTGGCAAGAAATATCTGAAGATGATGACGTCAATGTTGAAATAAATAATGCCACTGGTAATTTACCCAAAAGTTTGATGAATAGTATAATTGAAACAGGCTGTCGATTGGCGGCATCAGTAAGAGCGCCATCACCACCCGCTCTGTTACCACCAAAACTTATGATGGAAAGGATCGTTAGACCGGACCATCGAGTAAAGTGTAGCAAAACAGTATCAACACATCACATCAACACAACATCACTGGATTCAGAGAGTGATATTGAATCAGTACAATCTAAAGACACTGTCAATACTGAAATGGACAAAGTCCAATGTTCCATTGCCAAAAGTTATGATGAAGGCATAATTAATAGGGACAGAACAACGGCACAATCACCGATGCAATCAGAAATTGAAGTAGATTCAGATAGTGATGATGAAGCAGTACAATCTAAAGACGAAGCTATTGTTCCGTTACCAAAACCTATGATGAGAAGCATAATTAATAAGGACTATCGAATAACGTGTAGCAAACAACCAAAAACACCACCACTAGCATCGCTGAGGCCATTAAGGGTGAAGAAGTGATTGATGCTGGGGTAAGAAAAAAGCGAAACAGTTCGTGGAAAAAACTGTAAGAAGATCACCATGCGACATGTGAAACGATGATGATCGAACCTTAGAGTTTCGAAATATATCTTGAAAAATTAAAAGTTGTTGGTTTCAAATCTCACTTTACTAAACGATCACTACCATATTCATTTACTTGTTGCCACGCCTAATTTATTCGACGGCGATTTCGAGATCCTATCATTGTTACTTTCAACTAGTTGACCGTATTTAGTCATTTCAAGGTTTTCTAATACCTTATCGGTTTTTTTTACGCAGGCCCTAATTTAACGCCGGCCCCTGTTACGCCGGCCCTTATTCCGCAAACAGCCTAATTTTAGGCTTACGCCAATTAGGGCCGTAAATAATGCCAAAACTTGTAAAAATCGCTATTCAGGCTTCAAAACAGTAAGTATTGACTGAAATTTGCATTAAAATATCATTTTTCAGTATTAAACTGTTGAAATTTCCATTGAAGATCATTGATTTTCGTGAAGTTTTGGATATACAGTTGACGCTCTCTAATTCGACGTTCTACTATTCGATAGGCTCCCTTATTCGATGAAATTTAAAGTCCCCGTCAACAGGAAACTATCATAAACGACGCTCCCTTCTTCGATAAGCTCCCTTCTTCGATGAAAATCCAATTCCCCTTGAAGATCGAATTAGAGAGCGTCAACTGTAGTGTAAAAAATGAATAGTTTCATCCTTTAATCATGCCTAAAATCCTTTAAATTGAGAAAAAATGGTCAAAAATTAATGCCACTTTTAGGTAAAAATTGCAAAGTTTTGGTCCTTTCTACGCCGGCCTTTTTAACACCGGCCCTTATTGCGCTACGAGCTAAAAAATAACGCCAATAAGGGCCGGCGTAAAAAAGGGCGATAAGGTAAATATACTGAAATATACGGTAAGTTAATTGTCCGTCATTAACGCGCCATGAACAATTTTCAATCTTTATCACAGACCCCTGTAAAGTCTTTTAAATCTCAGCTGCCACCATACGTACATAAAAATCTAATGAAATGTTTATATCAACAGATGTCTTTCCCACATTCACATCTAGCAGATACAGGGACTCTTGTTAACTCGAACTCCTCATAATTCGAAGAAAATTTGCCACACCACAAGTATTCGAGCCATGGATATATGGTCCCCAGCTGGTACACAACGTTGTTTAAACGTTTAACTAACGTTCACAACGTCCATATAACGTTAGATGAACGTCAAAACAACGTTGTGTGCCAGCTGGGTCATTCAATCTACTACGGTAAGTAAACACGCATCACCTTCATGATGGGTTTTCGGCAAGCAGGACAACCATTACCGGCTCTGAGAACGGTCATTCCGCATTGATAGCAAAGCCACATATGTCCACAAGGAACCAAAACGCAATTAATTCGTGCATCGTTACATAAGACACATTCATTAGGTATGTCATCACCTAGAATTGAAAGGTAGAATATAAAAGAGAACGAGTGTACTAGAGTTTCCCGGGGGGGGGACTACCCTTGTCGACCGACGGAAGTGCTCCGCTGAGGTTCGAAAAATGGACCCTACGTGGGACTCGAAATTTGCGAAAAAAGTGACCCTGAATGGGACTGAAATTCCAAAATTTTCTCAAATTTTCTACTTGTTCCTCAAATTTTCCAAAAATAGGCACCCTACGAGGGACTGATTTTTCTATTTTGGTGTTTTTGCTACCCCTCCTGGGACTCGTGGAGGTTAAAAAAGGTACCCTGACCAGCGGAGCATCCCCGTAACCCATCTTGCCCTAGTACCTCCCCCCGGGAGAGTTTTTTCTTCAACTGAAGAAAACTTTCTCGAATGGTGTTCTATGACCTAAAGAAACTTCCTTCCTGATGGAAAAAGCGGTTAGATTTTAAGGAAATATCTTGAAAATCTCCTCATGGAAATTGTTTATTGAGTGAGACATTGTATTTAACACAAAAGTAATAAAGTAAGTATATTCATCTGGTGGCTGTCGGCGGAGCCGGGAGTGAGGGACTCAATCTATTTGCGCTAGACCCGGGAGATCGAATGCAAAGGTGGCCACACCTACTCTCAGCTCCCACTAACTTACCGCTTAGATCAGCTTATCCAATCTAAGCTACTGATCCGCTGAGTTGGCAGTGACCGGGGATCGAACCCACAAACCTTAGATTGTAAGGTGAATGCTCTACCGACTGAGCTACCTGGCCACAAAAGAGTTACCTAATATCTCATCGTCTTCTTCTTTTGGTTTATCTTGAACGAGTTTTTCTTTTTGTTGTGTTTCCATGACATGTGTTTCAGTTTCACCACGATGATCATCGTTTGAAACCGTGGCTTCATTTACTACGTCTGTTCCTGGTTGTTTTAGTATCGCTCCTTGGTCACACTTACTAAGCGAAGTATCACTGTGTTGTTCGAGTGAATTTTCTTCCGAAGATTCATGGTCATACTTGCAAGGTGAATCATCTGTGTTCAGTATGGTAGCTGGTGCAAGGAAACTTCCATGAGATGCGACTGTGTTTTGAATTAATTGGTCTCTCCGAACTTTTTCCTTGGCCTCTAAAAGCGATTAAATCCTTTTTTACGGAATTTGGCTTTGAGAATGAAGCTATTAAAATATGACTAGCAAATCATGCCCTTCTTTGTAGTCGAAATGCACCATTGTCATTACACTTTAGGTTTCACACAGTAACAATGAGGAAAATAAAAAACTATTTCAAATTGTCAGCTTAGCTCGCTTACCTTCCCAGAATTCTCTTGATTCTTTGAGTGTGAGTATTCTTGGTTTGTCATCAGGTTGTCGAACTACTAATTGTTTTTCAATTCGTTGGAAAAATGTCTTCACTGAAAAAAAATTACATTGACAAAACTTCAATTTATTTCGTTATTTTACTAGGAATTCATTTGAAAAGAAAAGCCCTGGCAAAAGCTTTTAATGATGGAGGTTATTTGGAAGATATCAAAACAATATCAAAATCCTCAATTTGAGGCTAAAATAATGTAACAAGCAAGCATTATTTAGTAGTGTCATACATACCTTTTTGCACGATGTCAATCGAAGTCATGGAAGTGTACATCACTTCAACCAATGGGATTCTGTAGACTGGAACTAAAAATCGACAACCAATCACCCTCTGAAGAAATAAAAAAAGTAAAAATATGAAATTTATTTGCCAAATAGTTCTTCCTTCGTATGAAATCAATTGTCTTTCGTCGATCCTAAAAGTTAAGTGACATTTCTGGTCATATTGGGCCATTTCATTATTTTATAACCATACAGGGGGGGGGGTGGACGAACTTTTCCAGGGGGGGGGGGTGGACGAACTTTTCCAGGATGTAAAAAGCTATTCTTAAGAGATGAAAATAATCTTTTCCAAGGTCTTTTTTTGCAAACTTTGCCATTTTCCAGGAGGTATCTACACTTTCCAAGAAATTTGTTTTGATTTGAAAAGGTTCGTCCACCCCCCTGTATGGAAATTTTTTGGAACAGCCCATTAGTCATTCTCTATTCTCTATTCCGAAAAACCTCAGTGCCCCGTTGGCCCTTTTCATCAGTAAAGATTAACATTCAGTCGGAGACAATTTTCTACATCAAACGGAATCGAGGTGTCCACGATACGAGATCGATTCTTAAATCGTTAACTTACGTTTTTAAACAGGCAGCTTTCGGCAATGTCTTCCAGATTCAACTGTAATGTGTTGCTGCAAACCACTGTGTCACTCTTACAATTGTGCGTGATCTCTGTAAAAAAAGACATTGAAATGTAATCTTTTGGCAAGGCTGATACTTAATTTCTGCAGAAAAAGTAATACACCAAGAAGGTCTACGAGAGAATCTTTAACACACCCCCTTCTCACAGACCCGGTAGGGTTTTTTCAGCCAGTGGGAAAAAATATCGGATTGAAACTCAATGGGGATTGATATTCCAATAATTTTTATGGCTGGGGATTTCAATTCTTTTGTTTTTAAGTCAGAAAATTCAGTGGGGATGGGAAAATAGCATAATATTTTGCAGTGAGGATTGGTTTATTTGATTATTTTCATAGGAGCCAAAAATCGAGGATGATTTTCCACCGGGGACAATATTTTAGCCAAATTTTCCAGTGGGCAGGGGTCCAAGTGGGCCTGTGAGAAAGGGGTGTTTTAACCATTTCTAAGGTTCCTGGGACTTGATTTAAATAGATAGTTTCTTAAAAAACTAATTCTTCATACTAATAAAGTATTGAACATGGTTTCTCAGCCTCCAAGAAAGTTAAGTCATTACTCACACTTTACACTTAAATATTTTCTTCCTAGATCATCAAGTAGGAAGAAAAACCAATAGGGTATCAAGTGACTTACCGCAATTCGTTTCCCATTTAAATTTATATTCCCTGAAATATTTATATAGACCATACTAGGAACATATAGTAATTTTATACACACAAAATTAGGGGGGTTCTTCAGTCACTAATGCAGTATAAAAGAGCAACACCAAAAGTAAGCTTCATCAATCAATAAAGCAATCTATCGAAGGCTAACTGAACTGATTGAACGAACGAAAAGAACAATGAAGATTACATTTCTTGCTTTCTTGTTTGTGACAACTATTGGCCTAGCAACATGTAAGTTCTATTTTCATTTGGTTCTTGGTTAGGCTAGAACAAATTCTAGACTTTGACTAGTGCACGTTTTTATCTTAAAAAGAAACATGTCCAAAATTTTCAAGAACAACTTTAGAACAATCTGAGCGTTGGATGCAGAGGCTTGTAAATGATTATCCATTCATACCCATGCCCCTTATTTATCAAGATCTTCTGTTTTCCATGAACCTCAGTAAACCTATCCCATGTTTGCCTAATGTGTAGGAATCAGTTCTAGAGGCTGATTTGAAATTTTCGGCGAGTTGAAAACGATTCGATTCAAAATTCTCAAAACTTTTCCACACTTTAAATCTCCCATTCATTCCAGGTTCTCAAGGGTCATCAATGTCTCCAACAATGAAAGCACCAGAGACTCAAGAAACAAATGCTAGCAATGGTGAGATTGATGGAGAAAACGAGGAGGAGGGTGTCATGACTCAAGAACTCAAAGATGAAATTGATCAAGGTATGGTTAGAATGATCTTTTTATCGAAATCTTTTTCGAAAATCGGTCCTTAAAGTGAAAACAATTTGAAGTTTTTGGATTCCTTAGAGATATTTTGCAAACATTTAAGCCACGGCTACCCCCCCCTGGTTCGACCATCAATATGGCTAAAATGATATATGGAGGGACTAAAGAAAATGTAGGGTTTTTTGTGGTGTTCTGATATTCCTTAATATACTTATTTATTTTTTTTTCTTGGAAGAAAATTTAGAACGTTCAGTAAATTATTTCATCAAATTGGAAAAATTCAAGTGGTTGCTTACATCTCTAATTCCATCCTCTATTATTCGGATCTTTTTTAACCCTTTAAGTGCCGATGTCGTATATATACGACATGGGCTATATAGGAGGGCGAAGCCCTCCTGTAATGCCCAGTTTGAGTTAGAAATCGTTATTTTTGGTCGAACTCGTAGGAATTAGATTGTCCTTTATGGTCAAGCAAAAAAAAATTCAAAAGTGAGTCTTTCCAGCGAAATTTTAAGCAAAAAAGTCAAAAAAATGCAAAAAATTGACAAAAATTCACTTTTTTGAGATTCTGACCGTTTTTTGACTATTTTTGGTCAACGAGTGATCCAAGAACCTCCAAATTTGGCCCTGTTTTACTTTATTCTGTCTTCTAGTGAATTGATTTGAAATTTTACCACTGGGCACCTTTTCATCAGTTCAGTCAGGTCCGCGCAGCGGGCCTGACTGCTTTAATTCCCTAACCTAACCCCCCCCTTGGCCGCCGCCCACCACGCCCTTCCTAAATCGGGCGGCGCCGAAGGCGCCCAAAAGAAAGAAGAGACTCTAAGCTATCCAACGAGCTATATACGAGCTTCTAATTCCTTCTAGATCAGGAGATATAAGCCCTTAAAGTTTGAACTAGCGATTTTTTTAAAAAAACTTAGAAAAAAGGACCCTGGCACTCAAAGGGTTAAATGCGAAAATATTTAGTCCCTTGAAGATCGAATTGGAAAGAGTCAACTATATAACATTATTACAATTACATTTTTCTTAAACTTCCACAGAAATTTTGGAAGGTGAAAACGACGGCAACGAAGAAGATGACGATGAGGAAGACCTTGCAAAAAGTCGTGAAAAACGTTTCATTCGGTTCCGTAGAATTAGAGTACCACGAATTCGTATTCGCCTTCGAAGGGTCTGGGATCGAGTGAAATGCCCCACAAGATGTGCTTCCTACCGCTACTGTATGATCAAAGCGCCTGGTATTGCAAAATTGGCTTGCCACAAAATCAAGAAAAATTGCAGATGTGGATTTTTCGGATGAACTGTTCTATTTGAAGCGACTTGGCGTAAAATTATTTTATCTTTTCAAAAATTAGACGGGTTAGATTTATAGAATATATAAACTTTGATAGATAAATTTCAATACTTTGAAAGACGTAAACCTTGTCCTCTTTCGCCATGTTATAACCTTAATGTTTAATAGAGTAAGGTACAGTAAATAAAACATTTAGGAAACAATTTCATCCTTGTGTGCAAAACTACATTCGACAAGTTTTAAATTTCCTGTTTAAAAGCTCTTGTACTCTTTCTCGAGTATTTATAGAAGATTTTTGGATAATATTTTTTTTCGCCAAAAAGCCTGAATACTTCTTTAATCGGATTAAATTTTGCGAGATTAAAGCAAAAAAATCGCCAAATTTTCTTGAGTCAGCGTTTTGAAAATTTTTTGCGTAGATTTAATTTCGCGAAAATGGCAAAAGTTTGTGAAATCACGAAAATTAATCCGATTAAAGTAGTAGGGTGCCAAGCTTAGCATCTTCGGGACTCAAAGGCGTGTGATTGAACACCCTCTCAAGTCTAAAAGTCCGATCTACTTCCCAACAAATCACATTTGGTTGCATTCCTGATAAGGGTTAGACCCCTACTATA
Source organism: Clytia hemisphaerica (assembly GCF_902728285.1). Lineage (NCBI taxonomy): Eukaryota > Metazoa > Cnidaria > Hydrozoa > Leptothecata > Clytiidae > Clytia > Clytia hemisphaerica. Next base: position 1,643,944 of record NW_027104530.1, read on the forward strand.
CAGGTAGTGAAAATGAATCGATAATACTCTCCACTTACTTTCATAAAGCCATTGTTTCACATCCAATCGATCAACGATCGCTTCAAATACAAAATCAACATCAATCAATGCTTCCTGTAGTGTTTCGAATGTCTCTACGTCACCCTACGAAAATAATGTCACATTGATCCAGTTAATTAAAGAACCTTCTATCTCTTAGGGTTTGGTAGACTATGCTATAGTCTAAAACAAATCACTATCTAAGAAATAAGCCCAAAGCCGAAGATAATTCGCAAAAGGGCTTTTTGCCGAAAAGAATAGTTTTACAGCCGGTAGAGTTTGCCAGTCTTTCTTCGAAACTCTCCTGCCGATTTTTTTTCCGTATACCACCATAACACCATATTTCTCCGGCCTTTACTATCACTGTATCGGACGATAACATCGTCTAAGGGTTTGGCTTCAAAACATGATTCGGTTCTTTTGATTTAATATTACTCTAAACAGCTTTTTTGAATCTTGGATGTACACTGCGAGAAACTTTTCTTTACTAGAAGAGAAGGTCACCCGAGATTAATGTACTCGTAGTTCTTACACCCTCCCTTTCTTGAGGGGCGACGGTATTCTCTAAAAAATCGAAGATAGAGAAATTAAGAACAAAGGGGGATTGCTTAGGAAGGGGGTCGATATACTTTAGGCGTACAAACTTTCGCGAGCAGAAACTTTCGCGAGGACTAAAAATCGCGAAATTCACGTGGCAGTCTTTGTTGAGACCTGATGGAGCCAGAGTTTGGAGTCTGCACATCCATTTATCTTCGGCTCGTTCTCTTTCTGCGGAGGATGAAAAGTCACTTTCTAGGATCATCACCTCAAGGTCAGCAAAGGAGTGGTCGTGATGGAAATGTTCTGCCAACTCTGAATTTTTCGGTCTCTTTCAAATGTCGTAGCGGTGCTTTGAAAAACGCGTTGACAAGGCTTCTCCTTTGTGACCAACGTACAACTTGTCATGGATCTTGCATCTGGCTGCATACACAACGTTCTTTGTTTTGCAGCTACCACCATTGGTTACACGTTTAGTGATACCATTGTGAGTGATTTCTGACTGGGTGACAATGTTCGGGCATAGCTTGCATTTACCACACGGTTTCGTGGTGTTTTGACGTGGTGGTCTTTCCAAGATATCATTTCGCACGATTTTGTTGGCGATTGTTTTTCGGCGGCGGAAGATAAATGGATGTGCAGACTCCAAACTCTGGCTCCATCAGGTCTCAACAAAGACTGCCACGGGTACGCGAAAGAAGTGTATCAGATGTTCTGTGACGTCAAAAACTGAAGAAGTCATTGTAATGCCGTTCTAGCGTCGTTAAATATAATTGTTAAACGTCTTTGTTATTCAAAAAAACTGAAGATGCTCTAAGAGAGAGCGAAATATTTTACACCAGTATGTTTTTATTCTGAGCATAAACTTTCGCGAATCAAGACGTAAAATTGAGAATTTTCACATGAAAAAATTTTATTCGAAGTTTGAAAGATTTTCTATTTTGTCAAGAATTTTTCGCGAGCATAAACTTTCGCGAATGGCCTTCTTAGAATTTTTAAAGACATTTACTTTCGCGAAAAGGGCCAAAATTCGCCAAAATCGCGAAAGTTTCTGCTCGCAAAAGTTTGTACGCCTAAGGTATTGAAGCTCTTTTAAGATATAAGATCACAATAAATTTCAATTTTGTTCACTGTATTAGTATAAAAGTTCAGGTAAAAGGGCAATTTGAGAGATTAAATGACCCTAAAGGATAAGACGGAGAAATACCACGTCAGAGACACTTCCCAAAATTGATGGGGGGGGGGTACCAAAAATGGGGATCATTTAAGAAGGGGGCACTATGGTGCTAAATTATAGATTTGATTTGTATGAGTTTATAGCTCCTGAGAGCATTTTCAGAAAAAAATCATTCTCACAACTGGATAGCTCCTGAGTTTGTAAAATCCAAAAATGGTATGGTTTGTCAAGTTGCGGTGTCTGGTATTTGGCAAAAAAGGGAAATTCCCTCAAAACTTTGAAACCGCAAGTGATTTTTAAGTGCTTTGAAGTACAGTTCGGAAAGCACAGTTTTAACTCTGAGTTTTCACATTAGACTTACGACTTAAGGACCTTAGGATCTCAGCATATAAAAACTCAAAAATGTTCCATTAAGGCTGATAATATAGCCTGGAAGCCACTTAATCCTTCCCAAATCGAAAAATCTAATGAAGCAAAGTGGAAGTACTGAAACTGCAATTTTAACCCGACCTTTAAATTCTGAAAAACGTCGAATTACCCAAAATTGCCAATATATTTCGGTGCTGATTGTAGATCTCAAGATGAAGATCAATACATTTTTAAGGTGGATAAATATACTGAAAAACTGTTGACTCAGCAAAAAATATCGATAATTTTCAATATTTAAACCAAAATATCTCGAGATTGATGACGATGAAGAAGACTTAGAAACAAACTTACGTATGAGTCAACGGGTGAGATTAATCCATTACGAATAAGTTCTTCTTTTTGCTGTGTGATCTGATAGTTCACATCTTTCATCTTCAACTTATCATTATCGAACACGTGTACACGCAAACCATAATTCAAACTCAATTCACCTGAAAAGTCGATTAATGGAAATTGTGAAATTATAACAGGTTTATAAATATAAACATAAACTATCTATATACAACCCAGTCGTTTTCGCTTCTGCTTTCGTTTTCAAATGTTTTTTATTTTGGCTGAGCAGATGATCAAGATCACCAAATCCCTTTAGAGCAGCGCGTGATATGCGCAGATGGACGGGTTATTTGTTAGGAAATTTACCCAAATTTAAATAAACTTGCGGGAGAAAAGCATTGATAATCATTTGAGCAAAAGTAAGTATACAAACAAAAGTTCACCTGCTATTCTCGTCCCCAGCTCTCCTAGTCCAATCACACAAACTTTTATTTCTGAAGCCATCATCAGCACTGTTGTAATGTTTTCTTTAATCTATGGGTTTTTTAACTCTACTCAATATGAATGAACTTGCTGGCACTAAAAAAGTGAAATTCATAATCTGATATTTCAAGTTAATTCAAGTAAAATTCAGTGTTTAATGTCACCATAAAGATAAGTTGCATTGAATACCTTCACAGCAAACAAAAAAAAATAAGAAAGAGTGTATCATATTTTATCACACTTCTTTACGAGGGAAAAAAGATAGCAAAACATGTTCGGACAAATCATGAAATAATGTAAAAAATGCGTAGGTCATAATCATAACATTGTGACGAGGAAATTCTCTCTAAACAAAGTTTCACTCTGTTATGGAGAATCAATATTTTAGGTAAAGATTATTACGTCAGTTATTGCTTCATCTTGAGAGGAATAACAAAATGTTTAGAGCTTGTTAAAGAAAGCTCTTAAAATATTACCTTCAAATTGAACGTGAAAGTTTCTTTCTGTAATTTAAGAGTTTAACTGCTCATAAATCGAAAAAAATTTTTTTCTCGGAATCAGCATTTTTGGTAAGGCTCTATTTAAACGACATTTTGAGTTAATAAAACCCATGTTACATTCTATGAAATCATTATATTATACAAGAAAATAAACAAAGCGTCATTTAGAAATTATCATCAAAGCATAGAAAGTCATTTAGATTATAATAACGAGGTTGAGGTCATTGTTAGCACGAGGTGAAATTGAATGATCAAATAAAAACAATCTTACCAAGCATATTTTGGTGTTTAGTTGATGAGTATGGAAAACTACACCCAAAATATACTACAGATCAAATTACGCTGATTTTTGAAAAAATGAAAAGAGCAAAGCCAAAAATTATGTCAAAGTCAAAAGCAAAATTCCAAGAAAAAAGTTTTTCAGTTACTAGGCACACTGAGTCAAGATCAAGTAACTTACAAAAGAGCGAATGAGATGTTTGAAACGAAACACTTTGATCGAGATCTACCCATTTTTTGAGATGGTCATCTTATAGGAATTTTGCACGAGCAAAATGTTAAAACAATAGTATTTTAGGCGGTGTTCTAATATCTTTCATTTTTATCTTAATTCTATTTATCATAACAAACTCAACCAATTTGAAAAATAAAGATTTTAAAAGTAAAATTAAACAATAACATAATAATATCGTCCGTGAGCGCTATAACTAACGCCATTATTATAAGGAAGCAACAAAAAATAAATACTATGTCAACCACAGCCCCTTCCTAGGGGAGAAAACTAGAGGATCATTGCTCATGAGCGGTCTGTCGTTGTTGTTGTGATTGTTGCATAGCAACGTCCTCCATATCTTCATCAAAATCATAATACTGCTCCAGTAAATCTTCTATTGGGTGTACTATGGCAAAACAAACAAATAAAACAAGTCAAAAACGTTGTTGGTCCATGAATTTGTTCCAGTGGGTATGTACATTGAGAATTAAAATATGCAATGAGTGTCCATTCTTTGAAGAACTGTCCATGAAGGGGTGGGAAAACAAGTTGTCGATTTTCTGCTATGCTCCAGTGCATGAACAAGGAAACCTTTTGGTGTCTCCATTCAACATGCCTCTACAGACATGACATAATGGGGCTTCTCCAGAAAGAAATTGTATTATGAGGTGGTTGAGGTATAACGGACATAAAAAATGCTTGATGTCCAGGTATCCAAGTTCATTTTTCATGGTTATCCAGAGGGTTATAGTGAATTAAAATTAAAAATGACGAAATATTGAGCATTTTCAAAATTCATTTTAACCACTCTTGAAGATGAAGCAAACCAGGGAATAGTAAAGTTAAATTCTTAACTTATCAGTTTAAAAAATCCAAATATAGCCCATAATTCCAGATAGCCTCAACACACCCACACATTCTTCTTACTAGAAAAGCCCATTGAAAATAAAACAATGGTTTTTAAGATTTCACTTACCCTCACTTTCACTGACTTCTGGTATCTTTCGGTACATCCGTCGGGTACCAGCCAACAGATTGAAGTAACTCCACTCGACTGCTGCTCGCTTTTCACTCAACATTTTATCGTTCACACATAATTTGCAAAATAGTGACATACCATCACGGAAAGCTGATAGCCGCTCCCTATGTATAAAAAAACATTAGGAGAGTTGGAAAGTTGCCAAGTCGTCAGCGTCTCAAACCAGGGATTTGAGGTTCGAGTCCCCGCGCTTCGAATATCTCGTTCAGTTTGTAAATAGCCCAGCCGACTTGGACCCCGTGAAAATAATCGAAAAACTACCTACAAGTCCTACATTATTAGGCTATCGATGTAAAGTATTGGATTCTATTAGCATCTCTTGGTCTAAAGGTCACTTTCGTTAAAATTGAAAAGGAGATCTTACTCGTTATGGAAGAACACGATGGAAACCCAACTAAGGCGCATATCTTTCGTTCACTTGCATGCACTAACAGTTTACATTTTCAACTGCGAAATACAACAGGCTATAGCCTTAAAACTTATCATTTGAAATAAGTCATTTGTCTACCTGTACTGTTTGTTAGTCTTGACTTCCGTTGAGAGAGGGTTGAATATACTTTTACTGATATCCTTGAATTCATCGTAAAGATATGTAATGAAACATTCGATGATCTGAAAAACAGTCAATGGTAATGTAAAATGGTTTAAGGTCAAATACTAGCTAAGATGCTAAATGAAAAAAGCAAATTACAATTTTGTGATGAACTCAAAAAATATTCAAAATCGAGAGCTGCTACAATGATAAAAGTTGGTTTAAAATTAATGATGTGATAAATTCCAAGACTAGTCTGATTCAGCAAACTAGTGCATAGAAATCACAGGTATTATAAACTATCTAACATCGGAGGAGGGATGGAAAATTATCGATCCCACTTACATCATTCGAGCATTGACATTTGGAAGACAACAGCACTTGGTAAGCATTCAATTCAGGTTGTGCTATCAGGGAAGAGAATAAACGTACTACCTGAAAATGTTAAAAAAATAACGCATATTGCTTTTCATTTGATAACATTTTATCCTATAAAAGTAATGTAAAGGTCGGCCACCACCCTATGAACTTTGTATCCACATTTTCCAATAGGTAAGAAACTGTACTCTCTGAGTATACAAATTTCATTTTACAAAGTGTCTAATTTATACAATTCCTCAAGACACGCAATTTTCATAACATCGATATCGATACTTTGAAGAGAACAAAAAGCATGGAATAACGTGGAACTTACTGAACGAAATATGTCGAAGAGATCTTGAGGTCCAGTACCCTCAGGGGTCAACAGGAAAGTGTTATACACCGTCAGAAGTGGACATCGCTCTAAAATGAAAAAAAGTTGCAATTAGAATTTGAATGATTTAGTCTTTTTATAGAATTATGTGTCACAATTACAAATTTAATATTAGGGGGGGGGGGCAAACCCTAAGGATCCGTAGCATCTTTCGTGTGATGCAACTGCATGTGATTGATTCGAAATTAAATAGGTAGGATATTGAACCTTTTTCGAGAGGGTCCCGCGAAATTAGTCCTAACAAAAGTTTTTAGGGCCAAAAAAAATGATGTTGTAGGCAAAATCCCAAAATAGGCAAAAATTGGATCACTACAGATCCTGAAGGTTGGCTCCCTATTATAACGGGTACGATTGTTTCGTTTGAAAATAAGAATCTTAAAACTATAGTTTTCACTATCCATTTAAGCAAGATGTTAATGTCAAAATATTTTTCTTTTAAGAAAACCACTCCTTCATTTGGATTTTCAAAGTGAAATGTCGACGCTAGGTACTCAAAGTAAGAGGGCTAGGAATACCAGTTGTCAATTCATAGTTTATAGTTAATAAAACTTACGCCAGGTAGCAAGTCTTGTGAACGAAAGGAGATCAGTCTAAGACGAGCCGAATTACTAAACTTCGTGGAGCTAATTCGATTATTGTCAATGAAATGAGTGAAATGAAAAAACGGTGTTATACTAACCTGAATTTGCACAGAGTAATTTTGTTATCTCCTTTATACCAACACAATTGGTAAGTAACTGAATGACTTGAAGCACTCTTTTTGGTTTGTGTTTAGAGAGATAATTAAGAAGATGATCTTTGTTCTGCAACCATTTCACAAAACTAAAATTAAAGTAGAATAGTTAAACTGAATAGGAATGGTCAGGAAAGTATGGATCTCAGTTTTTTTATACTACCTGCAGTTACAGTTAATAACTAATAGTCATTTTGACATATTAACACAACCCTTCAGACAATGCATAATATTCTAATGATACAATATTCTTGAAATACAAAGACATCATTTAACTAACCAACTAGCTTCTGGTAATTTCGTTGACCAAAACAATAAGTTGACTTGAAATTCAAAACACAACTCCTCCAACGTACATGTCCAAAGCTGAAAATGACAAAAAAATCATTTTGCAAGCCGTTAAAATATCTAACAAAGAATGCAAAGCTATTTCTCAAAGTTCAAATTTAGATTTCCCTAATTTTTGATTCCAAGATTTTTCACTATCCGTAAATATATGAGCATATTAACATTTATATCTGTCAAAGACCATAGCTAACATAATAGGCAAAGCAATTTCTCAAAACCAAAATTTAGATTTCTTTAATTTATGATTCCAAGATTTAACTTATGTATTTGTGAATATAGGACTAATCTTTGAGAAATCTTTGAGAAATCATTGAGAAAAAGTTTAAGGATTCATGAAAAAAGATTTGACAAACCTACTTTACTTTTCCTAAGGTAAAGTAAGTTCTCCCAAAGCGATTGACCGGTTGAAGTGTTTGGTGTAGTGGTGTGAATTTTGATATTGATTTCATTCATTTTCTAAATGATAATTAAAAAGTATACAAGTAAATCAAAACGTATCAAAAGTAGAAACATAATCCACTAAATATTTCCTATCCTCGGGAGTTGTTGATTCATATAAGATGGGATCGAAAAATGTAGTCAAAATCGATCAATTACTACTATACCTTTATTAAGATATTGGTGTCTGGTAGCTTTTTGAAATATTTCTCTTCGTCCACTGATATTTCTTGTTTCTAGAAAAGAAATTAGGCATATTGTAAGAATTCTTCTGGTTGAAGCACTATTTAGAAAGTGGTAGCATGGTCAGTATTGACAAAAAGACTTTTCTTAAGAAATTATATCTCCGTTCACAACATACACCAGAACCACAATATGTATCATATAGATGTGGGTTACCTTTACAGGCAAAGGTAGATTTGATTAAATCTATAAGTATAACCAGGAGAATCACAAATCTGTATAAACTTCATTACGTAATAACAATAAATAAAGTCATGTGTTTTGAATTTCAGACTTTGAAAATTTTCTTTTATGTGATGTGATGAATGCACCTCTTGCTTATAAATATAAGGGATATAATTCCTGAGAAATCTTACCATTTGCTCTGATACACCATCTAATTTGACATTTTTCTTGGATTTCGAGCGTCTCGTTTCAAAGCAACTCAACAAATAGGTACAAACTGAATGATAAGTCATGCACGATTCCTTCAACGTAAACAAACATAATATTCCAATTTGATACAACTGATTACATATATTACAAGGTGTCCCACTACTGTCTTTTCGCTTTTTCCCAGTATCTTTATTAGAGCTAGAGGCTTGTTGACTTGCTCTATCTTTAGATGTTTGATTGCTAAAAAGCTGTCCCAAAGAATTCAAATACTGCAATAAACGTCTGACATATTCCACAACAAATGTATCGTTCTGCTCCAACATTTCTAGTGAAGATTGAATATTGTTCATAAAGATTGAAGTCTTTTCCTTTGGGAATGGTGCATTTTTAGGATGTTGACATTTGAATTCAGGTTGCTCTACAGAAAATGGTTTGTCAAGACTTAACAGTGACACTTTCTTCATAATCTGAGTTGCAGAGTTTGATGAAATCGTGCCCTTTTTTAAATAGTTATTCAATCTTGTCATTGGGTTACGATCTAGTCTTTCAGGTTTTTTAATCTGTATCATTGGAAACTCTGGTATTGATTTTAAAGGCCTGTCTTTCTCCTTAGTTTCTTTAGTCTGTTGGAATCCATCTGGTATTTTATTATCCTTGATCGGACTTTTAAGTGTAGGTTTCACCCTTGGTTGTCTCTCAAGTTGTTTTTGTTTAGATATTGCTTCCTTGACTTCATTTTCTTTGAATTTCAATTGTGTTTTCAATTTCTCAACTTCCTTTAATAAGTCAGATTCTTTCTTACTTTGTTCTGTTTTGGAAGAACTCTCCAAAGTGACAAGCCTTTCCTTTATTTTCATTTCATTTTCGGAAGATTTACGTAATTTCTCTCTCAAAATCTTAATCTCTCCATCTTTAGAGTTAAACTTCTTCTGCATGGTGTCGAGTTTAGTTTTGTATTCAGTGACAGTCTTTTGTGCTTGATGGTATTGTTTTTGAAATGATTCTTCAAGGTTCCTCTTCTTTTCAGCCTCGTTCTGAATATTTATTTGCTGTTGTTCAGTGTAAGTTTCATTTCTATTTCTATGATTATAAATGGAAGTGCTATGTCCATTAGTCCTGTTACTTGGTGCGTTCATAGTAGTGGAATTTTGATTGACAGGTAGCTTATTTTTGTATGAATCATTTCTTTGTGATAGTGGCAAATGTACTGTTCTGTCATTATTTTGATATTTGTTTGAAGTACTAGGGCCAGGCCTATCCTTAGGGGGCATAAAGGCTGTAGATCTTCCATTAGCGATTGAAGGTCTGATATGTTGTGTATCTTCAAGTAACTGGTCTAAAGGGTCTTTGATCGTTGATTTGACCGGATTGGTTTTAGGCTTTAGACCAAGTTGCTGTGAAGCTGCAATCTCTATCTCGTCAATTTCTTTCAAATCAAAGGCATCATCATCGTCAAAGTTTATGTCATCAAAATAATTATCTGTCTTTTCAATTTTCTTTTTTTGTGCAGTTGTTGGAGATTTTTCAAGATCCAACTTCATTTTCTTGGTTGGTTGTGTGAAAGTATCGAAGTCGTCAGGAAAGTCTACCAGTGGAGGTGCTGGTTCGTGTTTCTTTTGTTTTGTTGACGCATTTCCAAGCACTGATTTGTATATAAATCTTTTCTTTTTTGAGTTGTTTTCAGCCATAATCATCTATTACTTATTTCTCTAAAAACAAAACAGATAAAGAAACATTAGGAGGTCACGTTAATAAGACTTTAATAAAAAAGACAAAATCTTTACTGAAAGGCTCATTGTGACAACAAACACAAGTGAAAAAAAACCATAAATTCAATCTCTTCACAAATCGGGTCAAGGTAAAAACACCTCTCCAAGAGGTTATACAAGTCCTCCAGAAAATAACTGACACTAAAGAGTCGTTAACCATCCCCCCATTTTAAACGCAATGATAAAATCAAACTACTAAATAAATTATACAAAAACACTTTACAAAGTAAAAAATTTGTAAGAAATGGATGTCCAATATAGTTTATTTCCTTTTTTTCTCGCCAATAGCTAATCCAATCATCAGCATTTCTTCCTTTTGGGGCAATTTATGCAAATTTCCTTCTTGTTGAGTGCAATGAGAGAACTCAAAATAACAAAACTCAAAATATTTCTATAGATTTCAGCAAAAAGCCATCTCTTCCTTTGTTGGAAATTCTTTAAATCCAAATCGTAAACTCAAGCAAAAACACTTGGAAATTGCTCTTTCATTTTACATTCTTCGCTCAAGCATCTTGTTGAACGAAAGGATTTGCTATAGCTTCCATCCCATCTACTGGGCAAATCATAACAACAGCTGTTCCTCTGCATACTACAATACCTAAGTCTCTTGTCTCATCCGTAATTTTATAAGGATCTTCAGAATCTGAAAAACAAGAAATAGCAAAGACTTTAAAACTTAAGATTCTTGGGTAAGATCTACCTACTAAATAAATCAAATTCTGTCAGTTAAATTGTTCTGTGTTCAAAAGGTTTTTATAATTTTTTTATTTTACCTCTCATGAATTCTGTGCAATTGTCCAATACAATGTTTAAAAGATGATCAAATCCTTTCAAGACACCAGCAACTAAAAAAAAACACAAAGGATAGAATATAAGATTAAAAGATGCTTTTAAAATGAAATGGGAGGTTTAAAAGGGCTAAATGGAGAAAATAATTCACAAAACTTCTCAAAAGAGTACCTTAGTGATTCTGTACCAAAATTTCCTGACTATTATCCCTGATAAGAAAAGAAAGTTCAATTATTACAAAACAGGTTAAACAAAAGATGCTCACCTTCTCGACCACCACTGAACTTGACACGGATTGCTTTATCCATGTATTTAGATAAATCCAAAATGGAAGTCTTTTTGGTTTTTCTTTCCTCCTGAAAGTAGAGAAGATAAATGATAACTTATGATCAATGTTGACAAATTTTCCGTTTACATTGGGAGATAAAATGAAATAGGTTGCATTTTTGTTGCATTTTTGAAATCTCCAAAGGATTACCAGAATGTACTTAAAAATTTATATAATGCCAATTCAGCCGCTTTTTTTTATATGATAAATTGATTTTCACACAATACTTACAGCCATATTGATGATTCTTTAGAGTAATACTTTAAATTTTTTATTACTTTTCTGAAAGTAAAATATGAAAATATTTACTAGACTGATTATAACTGATGATTAAATATTGGGGATAACTCAGAACGATTGGGTTTTAAACCCTGAGGGCTAGAGACCCAGGGCTAGAGAGGAATCTTTTCAAACATCATAATGCATGATTTTCAGAAAAACATGGAATTGAAATAAAATCTACTGTCAGATTGCACCTTAGAATTGGCGGTTTTCAAACAAAATGAGAGAAAATACGCAAAAAATTATGTGCTTTCCACGCACATGGCAGGGAGTGCTATAATATTTTGGTTTCGCTTTTGATTTCAAGCAAAGGTTCTTAACAACGGGGGGGGGCTGGGTGAAAAAAAAAAAAAAAAATGCTGATCATCGTATATAGAATTAAAAATACCCCCTTTCTATGTTTAGTTTTTTCTAAATTGGATTATAACTGAAAATATCTTCAAAAAACCTTTGTCCGTCATCCAGCGTCATCAGCCTGTGTGGTAATCTTTGCCCGCTTCCAGCCGCTTCAATTCTTAGATAATGAATAAGATAGGTGTGTTTAGCAAAGCCGTGCACCCATGAGATAATTTAATGTTTACTTATCTTGTATATTTTAGTGGTATTTATCCAATGAAAGGATGTTGGGATGTTGACAAAATATGCAAGGTGCTGAAAAAGTATGCACAGCATTGATAATGACATATCATTACACTACAATTATTACTGCTCTTTTCAGCAACTATTGTGGAAAACGGAAATTTTTTTAACCATGATATGTTATAAGGGAAAAGACATCAGAGGTGTTTGAAAAATGTACAATTACAGTATATAGAGGGAAAGGTTTTCCGGATCTTTAAAAGTAATTTTTTCAATTTTTCAGCTTTTTCCAGATACCAAACCCAGGGCCAGGGGTGGTGTCAATTTTTTTTTTCAAATTTCAAAAAGTCAAGTTGGTATTGATACTAAAATGAGGGGGTGGGTCCCCCTTTTTTTGAAAATAAGGGAATCTTTAAGTTGGTATCGATACCAAAATGAGGGGGTGGGTCCTCTTTTTTTTAATTTTTGCTGAATTTGAAATTGGTATCTGACTTAAATGTTGTGTAATGTAAGTAAAGTCTGTTCAGGATATAAGTGTGCACTCTTTTTTCTTTTACCTATAACATTTGAAGGAATTCTTCAATCTTTATAAATTTGGTATTGTTGGAGAGATATTTGTGAGTGGAATCAATTTGAAATTAAAGTCTTTAAAAAAATTCCAAAAACGAATATGAAAATAAAGAAGAAAAAATGAAGATCTTGTAGAAAACTTTCATTTTCACTGGAGAGATTCTTTGATCTTAGGAGGTCATTATTGTGAACAAATTTTACTAAAATATTTATTCAATATAAGTTATGACACAAAGTTTAAATAAGGGATTGATCCCAAAAAAGACCAGAAAACAGCGTTTTTAGGCGTCAATCAGCTTATAACTTTGTTTGATATCTTTTGGCTGAATGATTATTTTTGAGAAATTTTTTCACAGTGATGACGTTGGATGATCAAGGATTCACCTCAGTGAAAACAATAGTTATAGCACTTTTCTACAAAATCTTAATTTTCATCTTCATTTTAGAATTTTTTTAAAGTCTTTTTTATTTCAAATTGTTCCACTCACTAATATCTTTCCAATGATACCAAATTTATAAAGATTGAAGAATTCCTTCAAAAATTATAGGTAAAAGAAAAAAGAGTGCACACTTATTGTTAATAGACTTTAGTATCCTATGCATATAAACTTCTTGCATTTTTACTGATTGCTAATTTAGGGGGTGGGGGGGGGGTCCCCCTTTTTCAGAAAAATCAGGATTTTCAAGTTCGTATCGATACCAATTTAAGGATGTGGGTCCCCCCTTTTTTAGAAAATTGGGGTTTTCAAGTTGGTATTGATACCAATTTAGGGGGCGGTGGTGTCTACTACTTTCAAATCTTGAAAAGTCAGGTTTTTGGGCCCTGCGTTGGTATCCTGGACCCTGACCCCCCCTGCTTTTTCAGCTAAGTTTGTTTACATATGACTTGATTTTGCTAGTCCGCATTCTGACAGAAACCAGTTGAAAACAAAAATATACGAGGCAAGGTGGGCCTACTAATTGTGAGGGTGCCAAATACCACCTGTTCAATAATTAAAAAAACTACAATTTTTATTTTTTTACTTTTTTTACTTTTCTGCTGATTCAGCATGTTAATCGAAAAAAAGATGAAAAAATAAATATATAATTGCCATTTTATTTTAAACACCAACTGTTAGAGAAAATAATTTGTAAACAGTTCTGTTTATCGTGAAATTTTGAAATACTAGCAAAAGAGAGTCAAATTTAATATTTGTTTCCTATCTAGATTATATCAGCGTTAGAATACGGTAAATTTTCATGAAAGATATTTTGTGATGGCGGTATGCCCAATTGCGCCCCAGCCCCAGGAAAGTTTCAATTTTCAATTATCATGAAATCGGTGAAACCAGTTCACGTGCGTTTGCAAAGGGTAAAATTGCAAAATGCAAAAATCAATTTAAGCAAAATATCTTTGAAAAATGACCCTACAAGATTTGACTATATCTTTTTATTTCAAGAAGCAATTACTTTCAAATAAAAGATATATTGACAATGAATGGGTAAGCTTTCTAGAAATCCAAACATAAATTGCATAGCTCTTACCAAAAAATAGCACTTTAGGATCAGAAACAGTCAAAAACCCAGCTTTTTCCAATTTTAATTGAGTTACAGAAATTAATTCCTTGTTTGTTTTAATCGGAAATTTTCAGTAGGGGTGGCCAACATGGTTCCCTCGCTCATATCAAGTTGGCCCAGGACGGAGGTAAGAGAATTAAAGTTTCTAAGTAAAATCTTTTTTTGCCTTTTTTTGTCCATTTCTTTTAAATAGAAAGCCTTATCCCTCCTTCAGTAAAGCTTCCTATACCTTTTGTCCTTCAGAAAAACCAAACATATTGGCCTTAATTGTTTGCTTTCAGTTCCTGTAGCCAGTAGTGTGACCCCATGTATTTCTATTTTATGAAAAGAAGACCGTGTGAACTGGAACCTAAAATAATTCTCATTCTAAAACAAGATGGCAACAAGAAAAGCACGTCTTTTGCTTTGGACAAAAGGTTGTAGATTCTGGTTGATTTTAAGGTTTTATCTTATCTTATCTCATTTACTTTAATTAGTAGCTACACTTCTTCAATGTTTGGGGAAGGTAAGTCTATAAAAGATATTTGTTTTTTGGTGGAAAAAAGTGTTTAAAAAAGCATTTTTTGTGCTCAAGGTTTATTTTTCTTCGCTAATTTTTGTCTTCAATCTTAAATAGATGAACGAGTATTTCACTGATGGTTTAGAACATAGTAAAACTATTCAGGAATTTGGACCTTTTTACAGAATTTCAAAAAATCTATTAGTTCTGGACATATATTGAAAAGTTTAGACATTGGCAGTTTGTGTTCGCGTTCCCAAACCAAACACGCGTGAGTTCACCATGTGTGTGGATAAAAAACGTATGGAATGAAACCTGACAGAAGCTTTTCAAGAAGATTTATTCAGATAGAGTTATAAGAGGTTCATTACTTATGGATTTTAAAACCTGCATAACCAAAAACGAAAGTTGTTGGGAAGGAAAGAGTAAACGCAAGACAGAAGGTTTGGTTGTGTTGATCAGGTATGTTTTTATTCTATCTGAGCTAATGTAATGTTAAAAAAGACATAGGGTCCTCCAGGCTTCAGGTACCCCCAATAAAATTAGGTACCCCCAATAAAATTAGGTACCCCCAATAAAATTAGGTACCCCCAATAAAATTAGGTACCCCCAACGATTTAGGTACCCCCAAAGTTGTTTGGATTCTTAGGTAGCCCCCAGGATTTGGTACCCGGGCCATTAAATTATGTTTTTTAGGTACCCCCTTTTATTACGTAGCCGATTAGAAGAATTTCTTTTTTTTGCATTCTATTCTCTGTAATGATAATTTTGTGTCAGTTGTTGAAAGTATTCAAAGAACACACAAGAGTAAGACATGTCTTTTCCCACAAATCCATGTGAAGAAACAAATATCCAAAATAGGTGAAAATTATTAATATGAAAACAAATTAAAAAATATACTAAATTACATACAATCAAATAACGTATATGGAACTGCATCCAAAAGATTTTCGCAAGTTATAAAAAAATATAACAACTTCAAGCTACCATGTTTGTTATGATAGAAACGCTTGGTCAGCAAAAATGCAATATCGTTATTTATTTATTTATTCAAATTGAACCACTCCACGTCCGTGGGCAAACTACAAATTCCTATTTATAAAAAAAAAAAAAAAAAAAAAAAATCGTTGAATTTTAATCTCCTTCACTGGGGTTACTGTAAAATGTAAAGGACACAAGAAAGAAAAAGTAGTAAAAACCCAGTTTGCAGAGTATGGCAAGGCTGCACTCGAGGAAAAATTCGGAATTACCAAGTTCCGCACTGGAAAAACGCACCTGATGAATTTTGGTCCGGAAAAGGTGCACCTATACCTCGGAAATTCACCCAAAAAGGCAAAAAATTGCTAAAATTACCTGCACTTGAGGAAAAAATAGCTGAACTCTGCACTTGAGGTTAAAAACTCGTCTGAACTTGCACCTGAAAACCTCAAATTTTGCACCTGCACTCGACTTTTTCTGAGTTGTGCACTCGAGATCTCGAGCAAACGTGCCACACTCTGCAAACTGGGTAAAAACGAAGGGTTTGGTTGAAAATTGAGAAATTGAGTAAAGTTAAGAAAAATATCTCACACAGAAAAAACAGCCCCCACCCTCACTGACGAGATTACAGGTCCCCCCAAACATATCAGGTACCCCCTGAAAGTGGGAATACTTCCAGGTACCTGGCTTTTTTAACACCTTTTTCACTTAAAGTGGAGGGGGGGTGACACCATGAAAGACCAAGGAAGCCCTGATTGACTGTTAATAAGGGGCACCGTAATCAAAATCCCTGATAACGTTTGTCATCATAACTAGGGTGCGCACTCGTGAGGATTTTTTGCCCAGAACGAGGAAGAATTTACAAAAATGAACTTCAATGCATTAGAACTTACCTTTAAATCATCCAAATCTGTTCATTTTTTTTTTAATCAATCAGAAATTATTAGGGAAGCAAGTAAAAAAAACTGCATCCAGGTATCTATTTTCTTTCCAAAGATATTCATGTTTTTCGACGCCAAGGTGAAAACGCGATTTAGCGCTGACCACGGCACCGGAAAATTCTCGACCCACTTTGAAACAAATGGCTCTCGCTGAGCTGGTTCATCTTTTCAATCGCGGTTTTTTTAGTAAACCCAGGGTAAGATTAGGCTACAATCTATCACAAAGTGCTTTATTTGAAAATCTACAGGCAGTCTGGAATTTCGAAAAATAAGAAGAAATCAGAAGAAATTGCAATTTTTTAACAAGATTGCGGATTTTTCATTTAAGCACCATGCAGTGCTAAAGTTTAATCAGGCTGATTTTCAAACCGCACCGGCAAAACTCCCCACACCCCGTCACACAGAAGACTAGATTTCATCCGCCATTTTTGGCGCGATTTTGGTGCTTCCGAAAATTATTTCTTGCTGGCGATGGCGAGGTGTAAGGAGGCGATTCTTTGAAAAGGTGATTTTTTTGTGTTTTGAAAATGGAATACTGTAACTTTGGGAATACTTAACCAATTCTAATAAATGACCCCTCATTTTTCTCATAAAGGTAAGGACTTTCAAATAAAATTACTTACTTCTTCGTGATACTTCGTTTTTGATTTTGCACTTTATGGTACTCATCCAATTCGTGGAATCCGATGATTGACCATTACTGATATACTGTTGGAATCAGCTCTCCTGAAGTTGAAATAATTAGGAAGCAGTGGTTCCTCTGGCAGTGTATTCAGGAATTGGTCAAGATGTTGTTTAAAAGTTTGTTTGGTACATTTTGTAAGGTTTCGAAGGGATTTTGGCAGAGCGTTAAAAAGTCTTGGTCCTTCCTGTGAGAGACAATCCCTCCAAACATTTTCATGTTTGACATTAACGGCTTTTAAATTACATTTTCTACCCAGTCTCTGGTTTGTGTACAAATGCACGCCGCCTGCATCATCGCTGTAATTGAAGTTTGGAGTGATATCTTTTAGTATGCACCATGTGTAGATTATTCTGTACCTTTCTCTTCTTCTTTCAAGACTGTAAATTTTCAGTTGACTCAATTTTTCCCAATAATTCAACTGGTTCAACGAGTTCAAAAATGATTTTTGCAGCAGCTCCAATTGTTGGATGAGGCATCACTTTGACGGAGACCATAGTTGGGAGCAATAGTCAAGGTGTGGAATAGCAAGTGACTTCCAAAGGGTTAGCATTACATCAGTGTCCTGTGTCTTGAAGGTTGGGAATATCCATGAGCTGATGTTCCAAGGTCTTTGTTTGACTTGGTTTTTGGTTTCAATTTGGTCCTTGGTATCAGAATAATAAACTGAATTTGGTTTCAGCTCTTCATTCTTCCCATAACACATATGTTCGAATTTCAGTCCATTGAGTTGCATGTTAGTTTGGTTTCTTAAAATTGAGGGGAAAATTTTGGCTTGTCCACCCTATCATCATATAAACCCCTCTTCTCCGCCATCCTTCCTGAAGAAAATTTCTATCTACGAGCCCCTTCCTTTCACCTTTCATTCATGGTTTTAAGACCCACCAATGCCTATGGTTTTGTCCACAAACTCCCTAATTCAGCTTCCTTTCATTGAGAAGAGAGACCTCAAGTTCAGAGTTTGAAAAGCATGGAATTTTTTTTAAATGTCCAGACGGTGTCAATCGAACAACTTTGAACAAAAATCGCAATCGAACCAATCGAACGTAATCGAACGCGATAGAATAATTGTGTTCGATTGCGTCTGAGTAAGGTTAGATTGGTTCCATTGATAGTTGAACTATGTTTGATTGTCATTTGCATTCGAATAATCTTCGGTTTCGTTCGATTAAGATTATGTTTGATGAGTTTGATTAAATCAAATTGGATCACTCCGTTAGGTATTTTTAGCGGGCGACCGAGTGCTTAAGTACCGTATCAAAGCGCATAAAATCTAATATAATTGAATCAATCGAACATAAGGCGAACCCGAAAAATTTTTTTGTTTCCGGTCCACCGGCCGGGTGAAAATGTATTTCGTCGTCACCCGGCCGCATTTTTTTTCGTACATCATCGTTAGGGTTAGGGTTAGTTTGTTTGTTTGGAAAACTTTCGTGAATCAGTCTTTGAGGCGTGTGATTTATCGCACGTGATATTTTATATTCTACTGTAAAATGCACGCCTAGAAATCACTTGGAATGAAGGGGTTATCCTGATCATTGTTATAGAAATGAAATTTTATTCATCTCAAACTAAACCCTGCATTGTTTTTGTTAATTCTTGCTTGCAACTCAACGGGAACTCAACTTTTAAGAATGTTTTTTTTATATACAACTTGGTTTTTATAGAAGAATCATGCTGATTTGTGAGTAAAATAAATAGAAACATTCCACAAAGTGGGGACTTTTCAGTAAGTAAACAGCTTTGTTTTTATAAAAGGAATCATGCTGACTTGTGAGTAAAATAAAAAGAAACATTCATAAAGTGAGGATTTAAAAAATTGGGGAAATGTTTCTCTCACTCTACTTTTTTCTCAAAAAAGTTCACTTCGTAATCACAGTTTGGAGCCTTTAGCAATTGAAGATAAATATTCAAAATGAAAGAGAGTGCCAGTTCTTAGAGATATTGTAACACAATTGAAAATATAAACGATGAAAATTAAGTATTTGAATAATCGCACGTCTAGACCACCGTAAATCAAAACCTAGGCGTGCGATGATCACACGTGAATTTTTCTTATGCCGAAGCCTGTAGCAGTTTCAAGTTACTACAGATTTAAGGTAAAGAAGACCATCATTTTAACTTCTACGAGTGCTTTAAAAAATCGAGTTTTGGGATCGAAATTTAGCAAAAAAAAATTTTTTGCGGCCGGCCGGGTGAGTGTTTTTTTCGTCACCCGGTGGACCGGAAACAAAAATATTGTTAGGGTTCGCCTAATCGAATACAATCGAACGTAATCGAAGCAATCGAACAGCAAATCCTGGGTAATATTCGATTGTGATTCGATCAGTTAGGAACATTTGGCGAGTTCCTGTACGCAACCGCGATCTAAAAAATCATGACAGCACTCATTAAATAATGACGTTTGTGTCTTTTCGCACTTTTTTTAGCCTAGACGATGTAGCAAACATAGTAAATATGAGCACACTGTGCTTTTAATTGGCTGAAATTTCTTTTTGCGTCGGAAAAACTTTTTCAAACTTTCAGCTATGATTGACCAAACTGTTACAATGAAAATTATCCAGCGCATTTTTTATCTTCTTATCTTCTTAATCTTCAATGAAGAACTCAAAGTTTACTGAATTTAAGCACAAAAGATATTCTTATAATTATTGATATTCACTGAAACAGCGTTCGTTGTGTGCTGCGGTGGAGTGTATGACCTAACTCGCGCGGTAAATAACTAGCCTTTTGTTGGAAGATCGTATTGGGCGTTTTGGCATTACCACTCTCGAAGCTAGCGGGCGCCCCTGTCTTTCCGCAACTCTTTCCACCATTTTAGATGGCCATAACAATAGATCTAAAAGGGTGCCATAATCTTGGAAGATAATTTGTTTTGGTCTCCAGCTTTGGGAAGTAGCAATGTTTTTGGTTGTTTTTGATGGAAAATAGTAAGAAACTTAAGTTTACAAGTGTCATTTAGTTTTTTCTGGCTTATAGAATGGCAGGATCCTGGATGGTTTCCCTAACTGTCGATTGCGTTCGACAATAGACCTTTTCGCCTTTCCGTCCGCTATCTTGAATTGTATGCAAAAATACAGGAACGAAAGTGCCGTGGTTGGATTTAGTTGGAATGTATGCAAAACATATGCAAGTTTACACAAAGATTAAAAAGACAACAAAGCATCTTATAAATAAATATTATAATAATTAGAACAATAAAAGATGGAATTTCTTAATAGACCTTTTTTCAAAGAGGACGCCCTGTTGAATAATTATGTAGTCCAGCCATAAAAACAATGATAGAGCCATGCATAATTACTGTATCATGCATATTGTAATAATTATGCAAAGTTTTATCATTGTTTTTCTGCTGGACTACATAATTATTCAACAGGGTGGCCTCTATCTTTGAAAAAAGGTCTATCCAAGAGGAAATATTTACAGAACAACAAAAGCCTTTTAGGAATTTGTTCTTAAAGACATTGCATATTCTCTTTTCATGCCATTAAAAAATTCCACGAAGACGGAGTACACACATCAAACTTTCAAAACACGCAAACTGAAAGCAGTAATTATGACGTCACACTTTATCAATGTTTTGATTTGATCATTTGGCGGCTCTATTCCCAGGAGAATAATTTGCCGTCAGTCGAATAAGGATTGTTTTTTACCTTCGCGGGTGATTTTTCAGTTTGAGTTTCTGTCTAATGTTATGGTCTTTTGAAGTGCTTGTTCTAAGAGATGAGTGAATATAATTGTTTTTAGTTTTCAAGAGAAGCAAATTTAATCTTTCTTCTACAAGATTACACTTTAATATATAATGCCAATTATGCATGTAAGTTTTTATTTAATACTTTCTTTTTGCATATGTTTTGCATACTTTCTAAGGGAGTTTCACCACGGCAATTCGGCAACCATAATTTTTGCATACAATTCAATATGGCGGATGGAAAGGCGAAAAGGTCTATCGAATTGCAATTATTTGATTGCGTTCAATAATTGCGTTCAATTGATTCGGCGTTCGATTCGTTCGATTGACACCGTCTGGAAAACGACCCTCGACATGGCCCGAGAATTCTCGGGCCAAAACTTTTATTGGAATTCGCGTAAAGCCCGAGTATGGCCCGAGCTGGCCCGAGAATTCTCGGGCCGTGTTCGGGCCACACGCGGGCCACACTCGGGCCAATTTTTGAAAACATGATTTAAACAGGCGTGTAATTTCAGGACTGAATTTTTTAAACATTTTCTTTGAGAAAAACTTGGTTTCTCTTAATTATATTAAATATATGAATGTTGTAAATTCATATAAATATATTAAATGTCTTATATATTTGGTATGAAAACATAGTTATAAATATAGTTAGGGTGGAAATATTTGCTAGTAAGGCGATGGGAATTTGATGTTCTGTTTACCGTCGACCGCCCGCATGCTCTTAAGCCGCCGCTCAAAAAAGTTCATTATTTCTTAAAAACTCATTATTTTCTTCTTTTCCTGTGCCAAGCTATCCAAAACACTCAAAGTGAATCAAAAATAACATCTTCGCTAACAAAATGTGCGCCTCGAGTAAAAAACATGGTTCCAATCACGTCCGCGAATGGGGCGGGCATTTTTTCAAGCAGTGGGCGGCACCAAGGGCGTTTTAGAAATTTGCGTAGAATTTTGCCCCGCATCAAATATTTTTTGAAATGCGACGGTAAACAGAACATCAAATTCCCATCGCTTAAACTGGTCCTGGTTTTAAACTGAAGCGGGTCCACGGGAAGCTCGTAAAGTTTTTTTGAGCGATATATAAACAAAACAGACAAATCTTATTTTGTACTATTTTGTTTGACTGGACATGTTGAATCAATTTAACATTTAACATGGCCCGAACATGGCCCGGATGACTCGGGTCATGTTCGGGCCAAAAGAATTGATAGGGTCTCTCAGCCCGAACATAGCCCGAAGAGGCCCGAGAATTCTCGGGCCATTTCGAGGGTCGTTCTGGAAATGTGTGCCCTCCCTAGTTATAATCCAAAAAAATAAATAAAGGAACCATAAATTAAAGACAACGGTTCATAAAAAAGTGATTACCCTATACCTCAAATGGAGGAGCTTAGTTTGGCTCGAAACCAGACATAAGTGAAAAGTAGAGTGAGTGAGAGTGAGTGGAATTTGAAGACATCCAACGTGTAAAGTGAGCAGGCGATTCCGAGCACCTTCTTGAAAAGTGAAAGCGGGAAAGCACTTTCAAAAGAACAAAGCTCAAAAGAATTTTAAGGATAACATAATCGGGAGAATCGGGCAATTCGGAAGCGAATAAGCTGTAAATTTGAATTAGCACTCGGTTGACGCCCGGGGGCGGTGTCACATCAAAGGGCGCAGAGAGCCGTTGATCGCCAATGCGTATTTTTTTTCCAGTCAGCGCCAGCAGCGGTCGCAACCCAACTTCAGCGGTTATAGTTCCTGCGGCGAAAATGGCTTTTTTGCATCAACCCTTACAAGTAGTAAATATGGGTTTTTATTTTATTTTCTCATTATTTTTTGCCAAGCTGGCAAAGCTGGGGAAATTTTTTTATGGGGGCTTGAAGGGGGTAGGGTCATTTTTTAGCCTGGCGGGGGGTCCTTAGAAAGTCGATTTTTGAAGTTCTCATTTAGCTAAAACTGATTGTACCATCAGATAGAGCTTGAAGAGTAGATCTCCAAAATGGGGTCATTAGTCTCATTCGGCGGACTTAGTCACCCGGAATTGGCCGATACATCTTCAAAAATGCAATATTTTATGCTGACGTCAGCATTTTTGAGAGAATTTCCAGCGACAGATACCACTTTTAACAGATGCGTCTCGAAGTGTACGTTATATTGGCCCATCGTTGTCACGTCTTATTTCATTTGGAAATAGAAATGCATTTTAAAACTAAAATCGATTTTAAATCAACTGTTATTGTTATATTGCATTGGCCCATCGCTGTCACGTCTTATTTCATTTGGAAATAGAAATGCATTTTAAAACTAAAATCGCTTTTAATATTTAAATCAACTTTTATTGTTATATTGGCCCATCGTTGTCACGTCTTATTTCATTTGGAAATAGAAATGCATTTTAAAACTAAATTCAATTTTAAATCAACTTTTATTGTTATATTGGCCCATCGTTGTCACGTCTTATCTCATTTGGAAATAGAAATGCATTTTAAAACTAAAATCAATTTTAAAATCAACTTTTATTGTCACAATGGCCCAATGTTGTCTCATGTTGGAAAACCCAGATGTGATGGATGCTATGGGAAATCAACATCAACTCTTTCTATACCGTGTAAATTATTTAAATCAATTTTTTTATTCCACTAATGTGTAAAAGATTCATCTAGCTGATCACTCCAGATTAATTAACAGTAATAATGGGTGTTTTTCCACTGGCGGCTTATACTAACAGGATTAACAGAACGTGTAATAAAACGCTGAATAGCCCAAAACTATTCATAACAGTGGATGAAAAGAGATGGTTACACGTTTATGTTTTCCTTTGTAAAAAATAATTTCATCTCCCCCCCCCCCAATAACTCTGCATTTTAAAAGCTTTTAGAAATTCCCACCTGCACTTTCCAAATACAGGAACGTTATAAAAGGGGGGGACTGAAAAGTCCCCCCACATGCTTTTCAAAGAAAGTCCAAAATGTGATACTCACAGTACCAGCTTTGAATATGATATATAATTTTATTGACAGTAAGTTGCAAAGGGCTTAAAAGCTGGATAGGGAATCTATCATTAGCGACTGTTGGGACTACTTTCGCAGATAAACTGAAAAATCTAAAAACGGAGTTTTGTAATTTCTTCTTCTGACTTTTATAAACATTTCTTTTCACGATCAACATATTGTCTGCTCAATAAGTCGGTATACCAGTCGGTGCCACGATCAGTATCAAATTTCGTAAAATTGCTCCATAGGAGGGTTTTTTGTATTTTGAGGAGCTCACAATCCCCACTGAAATATATTGGCATATTTGGGTATTTTTATATTTGTCAGAACTTAAAGCTCGGGCGAGAATTGTGATTTCAGTCTTCCACTTTCTTTCGTTAGGTTTTTCCAATGAAGTATAAGCCTGAAGGGCTAGAATCGAATCTCCTTGGTAGGATTTGAAACCAACAAATCCTACCAAAGTTGCGCGGCCCGTCTGGTTTTTACACAAATGACAGATTGAAACTAAAATTTACCGTTGAATTTTGAAAAAATATCAATCGAAAACAAAGGAATTGCTAGATTCAATCTGTCGTCAAAAATACGGCGCATTTTTTAAGGCTTCACTTTTTCTTCCCTGAGAAAGGATAGAGATTCGCTTCTAGCCCTTCGGGCTTATACTTTATTGGGTTTTTCCACATACTTTAATCGTAGAAATTTTAGCGAGATTAATTTTAGCGCATATTAGCGAGTCGGGAAAATCTTGATTTTTTTTGGATTTATTTTAGCGAATCACGATTTCAAAAAATTTCGCGTGGATAAATTTTAGCGAATACTCGTCTGACAAAAATTTCGCGTGGATTAATTTTAGCGAGGGCAATGATTTTGAGGAAAAAATAATGTGTTTTAATACAAAAATCAATATAGTCACATGTCTTTGTAACACAATTCTTGACTAAGAACAGAAAAACTTGGAAATTTACGCTCATATTACTAGTTTTTGAAAAAAATATGAAAATGATAACAAAATGATAAAAAATGAAAGAAAAACCATACTGGATTTATTTTAGCGAATCAGCTTTTCGAAAAATTTCGCGCGGATAAATTTTAGCGATCCGTAAATTCGGTGCGTTTTAGCGAGATTTATTTTAGCGAAAATAGGGAAAACTCGCTAAAACGCTAAAATTAGTCTCGCTAAAATTTCTACGATTAAAGTATCTGTAAAGCCCGAAGGGCTAGATTTGCAGCTTTTATCGAAAAGTGAAGCCTAGGTTTGGAAGGATTTCCTACCAAAGTCACGTGACTAAAATATGCACCGGTTTGAGAGGTGTGAAATAGCGTTTGCCGCCCACTTTTTTTGATCTCACGCTCCGAAAACAATTAAAATGCTAGATCCTATCCATCGGCACGAAATTTAATAAGTCAAATTTTTGCTTCACTTTTTTTTGCTGGAGAAAGTTTAAAGTTGCCTATCTAGCCCTTCGGGCTTTACAGATATCTGTGGGTTTTTCTACCTAGGAGGGGTTAAGTGGCTTCCAGGCTATATTCTCAGCCTTCATGGAACATTTTTGAGCTCAGAGAAATAAACTTGCGAGCGTTTTCTTTTTGCTCATCTTTTTCTTTAAAATCATTTCCGATAGTTTCTTTTAGCACGACTCGAGGATTTGTTAAATCCAGCTTTTGAAGAACACTTTTTCACATTTTCATCACTTTCAAATTCAATTGAAGTGGTATTTGGTTCGATACTTCGATCTTCCGATAAAAGTGTCCCGATAGAATGCGTAGAAGAACTAGAAGAACTTGGTCCAGGCAATTCAAGATTGTTCGCAAGTTTAATTGGTTCGGTCTTTGATATATTAATCTCGCAAAGTCTTGTTCTTTCCGTTATAGAGCTCGAACATGCTATCATCGTGCAAGACAAATCAGAATTTTGTTTTACAAGATTATTTTCCGAATCACAAGAATGCGTGGTCATCGAACTTGTATCAACCACTGACCCGTGTGCGCAGTCTTTAATAGTAAATACAGTTTCGTTCTCATTTTTATCATTCCCTTTTTCTTTCTGCGTATCTAAATCACCGTCAAATTTTGAATCAGTTTGCTTATTTTCAATATCCAGTTTTTCACAGCGCTCTGAAGTTTCATGTTCAATTTTATTCTCTTCATCAGTTTTTCGTTCGCTCAATTGTAAATTAATTTCCGATTCTCTACTCGTTGATAAATCATCATTCGTCGTACCACGTTCTTCGTCTTGAAGTTCGGAGTCAACAGTATGATCATTACTACGAAAAAGTCTTCTTAATTCATTAATACTGACACCGAAAGTTTGTTGTGTTTGTTCATTTGCTTGTTCATTTCTTTGATCCTCTTCTTCACTTGAGGAAGAAGACGAAGAAGATGAATTATTATCTACTTCTGCATATGCATCTAAGAGTAAACTCAATATACGTTGCATACGCGTATTATTCATACTCTCATCAGGGGCGTCTGCCCCTCCACCCTCGTCACTATCTGAGGACGCCCAATCGTTGTGAGTTCGTTCGATTAAGGAATCGAAGAGAGCGATCATTCGAGGATCCTCTTCAACAGATTCGTCATCGTAGTTGTGTGACATACGTGGTGTTGTAGAAGTCATTTCCATGTACTGCTCGTGTGTGTATTTCCTGCGTTGCGTGTAATGAGTGTCATTTGTAAGGTCACCTTCACCATCACGTAAGGGGAAACAACTCCAGAGCTGCAAATGTGAATTAAGAGGAACGGTACAGTAAAATTTTTATAATCAATGAATATTCAACGAATAGACCTTATCGGAGTTTTTGATTTTTCTAAAAAAGCGATGCATTGAGGGATTGTTTCGAGTGTATTACAATAAAATTCCCTCGAGGAATTCCTAAGTGATTTCTATTGTAATATACACTCGAAACAATCCCACAATGCATCGCTTTTTTAGAAAAATAAAAAACTCCGCTATAAGGGCTATAGTTTTCGTTTTTAATTTTGACAAAGTGCCTGGTCGATTGGATCAATTATAGTATCTTCACATTTTGTTTAGTTATTAAATGGAAATTTCATGTTTTAATATGGCATTGACTATAAATAACATGTGTAATATAGTTGGTAATAAAAATGTCAGGACAATGATTTCTTTAAAAAAGATTGTGCATTATAAAGGTTAGACCTAATATAAGGCACGGCATTCAAAAATCTGCTATCGAAGAGAGGTCACTTATCACGTCGCCTAGCTCTATTTGAAAGCTTGTGCCAATCGAAAAACCAGCCGTTGGTAGCTGTGAATTTTTGTTGATTTAGAACATAATTTTCTAAGTCTTTGATAAATAAACAAATAACAAGTGATACTTTTATGGACCTACCTGGTTATGCATTTAACACATATATAATTTATATCTACGTGAGCGTGACCATTAAACAATCATTCAGAACACATATAGTGACGATCTATTAAAATTAGTCGTTTGTTTCTTATAAAAAAACGTTTAGAAACCAAAATTTCATGCTCTATCTCATCAAAAAATTGAGTAATTTAATAGTAATTCTTATAGATAAACATGCGTTTTTTGAGCCAACAAAATTTTTTTGAAGTCTAAAAACCCGTTTTTTAGCCGTTTTTTGGCCCAAATTTGCCCAAAAACATTTTTATTTGAAAGTCGGACTCCGTCACATTCGAGGGTTTATATTTATGCATCTTTGTGCAAAAAATCATAAAGAATCAAAAGCCAATCTCGAGAAAAACTAATACCTAAGCAATTGATAATGTGCTTATAAATAAATATCGAATTTGGCCAGTTTTTCTATAAAAACACGCCAAGCAACCAAAATTTCATGTCAAAACACACACATTCATCAAAAGTAAGCCCTCATGAGCAAAAAAAACATCTATCTCATAAAAAAATTGAGTAATTTAACTAAGAACATTGATGTATGCTTATTAATAGTAATTCTTATAGATAAACATGCGTTTTTTGAGCCAACAAAATTTTTTTGAAAAAATCAGCTTGACCCATCTTTTATCTATGATGGTACCCTACTTTCATGCAAAAAATCAGAAAAAGTTAATGATCCAATTTTTCATCAAGTCCAAAAATCCCGTTTTTTAGCCGTTTTTTGGCCCAAATTTGCCCAAAAATCTTTTTTTCGAAAATCGGGCTCCGTCACATTCGAGGGTTTATAGTTACACATCTTTGCGCAAAAAATCAGAAAAAACTAATGAGACAATCACGAGGAAAGCTAATAACAAACGAACGAACGAACGGACAAAGGTTAATTTATAGGACCTCCACCCCATTGGGGTAGGTCCAAAAAGGAAATACAAACGAGTACATGCTAACCTTGATGCATTTTTCGACACCAGCACTTGCGAGAAGATTTAAATGCGAGTTGTATCGAACTTGATTGACTATCGAGCGATGTCCTTCAAGTATGAAGTGTGGAGAGTTCAATTTACAACCTAAACAAAATGAAATGAAATGAAGTGAAGAAATGGAGAAGCTGGAAGGTAAAAAAAGATGAGTAATGTTAAATAATATTTTAGACGACTGAGGAAATATAAGATAATTTCATTTTTACGAACTCGTTTTATGAAAGTGTATTAGTTGGAATCAGTGCGGTATAACCTGAAAATTTAGACTGTTAATTCCCGCTAGTACAGTATCATTGAAGTTACATTGAACTTTATAAGCATTCACCGTTTCCAAATGTTTGAAACTGTGTCACAATCTCTCACAATGTGTCACTAGACCACCCTGAAAGATCTCAAATGGGAATGAATGAGAAAGGATTCAAAGGATTTTAGATTTTTCAATACGAAACAATTGGTTTTCTTTTTATCAGAAAAAAAATACAAGACAAGATTAACCCAAACACGCCAAACGGAGATTTATTTCATCTGAGTATTCACTCGATCTCTTGAAATAACCAGCATTTCTTGCTGTAAGTATTCCCTCGTGTTTTCCTTCGGTCTTAGCAAAATTATGTACAATTTCCTACCATAGAAAATCACCAGAAACAACAAATTAGCCACTGCTATAGTGAGTATACGAGCTACGATTTTTATGTCTTCATCTTTTTGGAAAAACTGAAAAGGAAAATATGTCAGGTATGTGACAATACTTGTGAATGATGAATAAATGATTGGCATTGCTTCATTAAAAGGCCCAGGAAGATTACGACCACGATAAGCTTGGATAGTTGAGACAAGGAGTAGCAAGATAATCGAAACAATTTGGAGTGTCATGTGTTTGTTTGTATTACATCTGAATGTTCT
This sequence comes from Clytia hemisphaerica, assembly GCF_902728285.1. Taxonomy (NCBI): domain Eukaryota; kingdom Metazoa; phylum Cnidaria; class Hydrozoa; order Leptothecata; family Clytiidae; genus Clytia; species Clytia hemisphaerica. Next base: position 1,673,234 of record NW_027104530.1, read on the forward strand.
GGTAAACTCGATGTCATTTGACTCCATTTGGAGTTTTATAGGTTGAGAACGGATGCTTAGTAATAGTGTACCGATATTGATCAAAACCAACAGTGTCACCAGAAAGATTTGACTGACAAACGTTTTGCGTTTATCACCTTTAGATAAGCGCAACTTGGAATTGAACGCTAACAGCAGGCTTTGACATTTCACCAAGATTAACGTGTAAGGATTGAACATTAGAAATGAAGTTAAAATCAAATCGGCAAAACAGATCTCGTAGCTGGTTTGTGGTAAGATTATAAACGAGATTGAAGTGAATAGACAAAGCATGCTAAAAATGTGAGTCATTACTATAGGAAGGTTTGATCCACGTACTACGGGCGTTCTTCTCTTTCTAATAAACACAAAAAAGGTGAGACAACAAAAGAAAATACCAACTGCACAAAATGCAAAGGCAATCCCTAAACCACGATTATTTTCAACATTGACAAATTTATTGAGATACGGGTCATAGCAAGCATCATGTTCTTTGGTCGGAAGTGTCAAGCGTGGACATATTGAGCAGGATTTGAAACCGATGGTGTCATTTGGTTGATAATATCGAGGAGCACATTTTCTACAGCTCCATCCCAAGGAGTCATTATTCCAAAACAAAAATTTCTTCTGACGGAGCTGTCCAAAATAGTTTTCGCGTCCCTTTTTACAAAGAATCACGGGACAAAATTGATTTAATTTATCTTCGCGACTTCTTAATGCAGGTGAATTTGCTCCGACAAATTTATAATAATGTGTTCTCGATTTATCGTTATTGTATTTAAGGGCAAGTAAATGAACATTTCGTAGATCATTACCATTATTGGATCTTGTAATCAAAGCTTTCTTGAATTTCCGGAAATTCATGTATTGAAATAAATTTAAATATTTATTGTAGAATTGGATGATTTGTAGAGAACTGGATATGTGACTGTTAAACGCAGTTACGCAATTATAAGTAGTCTCTATCTGCTTTTGGTTGAGCACAGTTTTATGATTCTTTATAAATTCATCAAATGTTTTATCATTAGAGTTCATCTTTCGAAAACTATAAATATTTGCCATGTCATCTAGATCGTGGTTTCCAGTATACTTAGGCGGTTTTAAAAAATCCAAGAGCATGATATCAATCTTGCGAGGTCGTTGTTTAATAGTGTACTTGTATTTATAAAATTGCTCATATTTTTCGAGGAAATCTGCGTAAGTCGATTCACCGATGACAATGAGAGTAGTTAGGTTCTCCCTTAGAATAGATTCGAATATTTTTATAAACATTCTATTCATAGCATTACGGTTAAAAGTAAAAAACTTTGGACATCTTTGAAATCTTTTAGCATCTTCAATCAATAAATTCTTGAAAAGTTCAAAGTCCAGACGATAAGATGGCGAGCCAGATTCGATATAGATGACTGCAAAATATTTAATCTTTCGTGCTTGCTTTAAAAGTAGAGCAGCATTATAGTAAAAAACGTTATTGATAGCTTGAAGATTTCGACCTGTTAGAGTTTCACTTATTCCTTCGTTTCTCCTAACAAACCACACAACAAAGTCTTCACCGTAAAATATTTCTTTTAAAATCTTTTCAAATTCGTTTGGAGCGTGTACAATTACAAGTATGATACGATTTGCGTATTCCCAGGATTCTATTTTTCTCTCATTCCATTTGGGAATGTGTTGTGATTTGTTGGACAGAAAATAACTTCGATTTAATTTCATGTTGATGACGATATCCAATACTCCTCGAAATCCACAGAAATGTATTCTCTGGTATTCAAAATCGTCCATTGACAATAAACTATCGATACGGTCAAACTCTCTAAGCTTTAAGAATTCCAACCATTTCGTTTTTTTACGTTCGTACGCAAAGTCGACAGAAGATTGACACAATCTAGAATCAGTTTCATTTTTGCCACCATCTGATGGACATTCGTGATAAAGACCTATAATAATCATTGGCTCGTTTCCAGGTCTCAAAGTTTGCGTTGATATGAATTCTGTACTATAAGCCATTAATATGACAAGGTAAAGACAGAAAAATTCTTGTTGAGCTGCCATCACAAATCTGTAACATCAAGGAAATATCAAATTTCTGCTTCTTATTCCAAATTAAAGACTCTGGCCACCCATACTATGCTGCTAACTACTTCAAGGCTTGCTGTCACTCAGTCAGGATTATTCATATTTCATTATCATTAGTTTCCAGAAGCAACTCATATAATGTTGATAAAAACCATAGCATCTTTAGTTAAAAAATCTTTTTTCCTTTAATGATCTTTACTTGAGAAAAATTCAAAAAGAGAATATTTTAAAAAGGTATGCTTTATTATAATCACCAACCCAGATCTTAATTTACATAAAAAATTTGAACTTTTCTACCTCCAGGGTAATTAATATTACAAGTAAAAGCTATAAAGTAAGTAAATGTTTTATTTACTAATAAGTGAGATCATAGACGAATTTGTTACTCTACTCATTTGCATCAGTTTCACAAAAACTAGTTCATGGGCTACAGTATGTGGCTTATTGTGTTCTGTCGTACGCTTTAATACTATTTCAATGATTATATCAAATCTGGAAAGTGAAGCCATTAAAGCTTGGTACTCACTTGTTGAAAAAAGTGGCGTTTAACACTAGTCGCACACGTTTAAAACTAAAAACTAAAACCACAAAGCAACAAAAAGCCACACAAACTATAGTGAGTACACACATTAGTCGCACGCGTCTAATATTAGATGCAGGTGTTTAATATTTTAAACGCACGTACTTTGTGAAAAAATCTTGTTTAACAATGCGGTGTCTTTGAACCTTGGTCACACACATCAACTTTTTTTTTTATATGTGCGTCTAACATTAAACGCCTGCGACTAAAAATTAGACGTGTGCGACTAGTGTTAAACGCCACTTTTTTCAATACTTGAGTATCAAGCTTAAAGTGGGGAGTTTCTAAACGTCGACCAGAAATGGCGACCACGACCGGCGACCAGATAAATTTGGATTATCGAGTTTATCTGCTCTCTCCACCGTAGAGAATGTTTAAATCAAGTCCTCAGAATACTAAAAAGTGACCTTTGAAGTAACCGGTCATTTTCTTGACAAAGTGACACTATTTGACAAAAATATTGACAGGGTCATTAAGTATGATGTTTGTAAGTTTTGTTACACCGAATATTTTAACTATACTTAATGAGATGCCTTTAGTATGAATAGATAGAACTTGTCAGTAGGAAAAAATTGGCCAGTTTTAGAGATACGAATCCAATAAATTATTCTATTGTCTTTATGCTGACAAAATGACTAATTTCGACAGAAATAATAATGTCATGATAAAATAGAAAAGCTTCTCAAACCTATTTCAAAAAAGTTTGTGCCACTAATTATTTTGATGCTGATAATACAAAAGGATAGAAATCGACACCATAATCAAGCTCCAACGGCGTCGAAATGGTTGTTTTACGTATTTGGCACGTGGCTTTAAATAGATGAGCGTAAAACCAGGGGTGAGCTCACTCTTCAATATGATATATATTTAAATGGTTAGGAGAGACACTCTACGTTGGAGAAAGGGAAAAACTCGATAACCCAAATTTTTCTGGTCGCTGGTCGTGGTCGCCGGTCGTGGACATCATTTCCGGTCGACTATTAGAAACTCCCCTTAAAGTGTGTATTAACTTACGTTCATCGAGTAAGTCTGGAATCTTCCAAACGTAAATATTGAAATCGTCTGACCCTGATACAACGTACTAAGAAATAAAGGAAGAAATTATGAATAGAAAATTAAAGATTAGCAGTTTCCCGTGTCATATGCAAGAATTGATGAAAAAGGTGTGATAAAAATATGCAAAAAGTTCACAAATTACGGAAAGTATTTCCCCCTAAATAGTCATGTTCTCATACAACTACCAGCACCTACACGTTTTCATGATGAAATTGGCCAAAAAATTAAGAATATGCTAAGAATATCATGGAATTTGGCAACTGAAGCTAAGAATACCATTTTTAGAGCATTTTAAATTATAAATTGCCAATTACCCCCAGGTAAAGCCTCTCTCCTTTAAAAAAAATGCCATTTTGAGACCTACTCTTATATTTCTTTGTTGAGACATATGTACTAAATGTTAAGTCTAATCTGAATTAGGATCCTAACCTAAGAATGTTGTAAGAATATATTAGGATGATTTTCATTTTTTTGATGATTTTAAGAATATCCATCATCATAAAAAAGCGTGTATATAAACTATAATGCAAATAATAGTCAGCTTTGACTGAGGCTATGCCGTATTTTTATTTTCGTGATTTTCAGGCGTAAATGTTTTTTAATGCTTTATTTCTTTCATTTATTGACTTAAACGGGACCAGGATTATCTCTTAGGTCAAAACGGAAAAATAATTTTGTTTCTCGTATTCAAGTGAGATACTTTAATCAGACTATTTTTCATCAAGTTTAAAACGCAAGGAAACACTTCAAAAAGATTGAGTAGGGGTACCTCATCTTTATCGCCAGCAAAGCAAGCACTCTTCATTGTACAATAATTTTGATATTTTTCGTGGTTCATTCGATGCGATATCTCCTTTTCACAATTGCTCCCATCCAATTTGTAAACGACCGGCCCTCCCTTCCGGTACAAAGCCAGTAGACGTGTTCCGAGGATGTTGAAACGTACTGACATACCACTTCCCGTTGACACTTTCTTGAGAATTCTGAAAAATTAAACGAAAGTGATAAAATATCGGTTGTTGAAATGTTAAAAGCCTGCATAATATGCAGAGCAGTTTAGAGAGTACACCTCAATTTTCAGCTTCCAAAACTTTAAACGGTAAATGGAAATCAAAATAGCGCCGCAGGGGAAGTCGAGGAGGATAATATAATTACTTTTTGACATCAATTCTTGGACAACTTGAAAATATATAGGTGTCCTCTAAATTTCAGAACTTGTCTGTAGATACTGTAAAAGGTTTCAAATTTTGAAAGGGCACAGCAAAATGGTGGAATATAACCCAAAAAAAAACCTTGACTAGAAAATGCAAGAAAAATCAGTTACTTAAGTTTTGATTCTAGACTTAAATTTAAAGGCCCAACCGATTTTGCTTTAAAAGACCTACAAAAAGATCCTTCTAAAGTTTAAAGTATCACCTAATTTCCGATATATTTTATTAGTTTTCTTATGAAATGACACAACGTGGGGGTGAAGAAACGAAACAATACACCTTCCAAAAATCGGAAAGTAGAAGTATGGGACAAAGACTGATAAAGTGGTCTTTTTATATCAAAATGGAAATAAAAATTAAAAGTTTATTGTATAGGTTATCGACTCTTTGACGAAAATACTGGATTTTTCGGAAAAAATTTCTTCAATCTTACCATTTAATCGTCTTCCTGAAACGTAATTAAAATATTCTCTCATAAAAGGACAACTCCCAAACTCTTAACCCTTATTCCCTGCAAGTGGACAAATATCATTTAAGATGATACACCTGATACTGGTTGTATACGTTTTACCAGCTCTGGCTCATTGTATTGGTATATATTTCCTTTTCAAAGTCAGGGTAATCGCAGATGAGACCACAATTCTGGTATATCTTATCATTCAGCTGCGCAGAACTTGGTTATTCCCTACATCGCGTTCTGTATGGAATCATCGAGGCGAACGATCTTGTTGATGAACGCACCAGAGTCGTTTTCTTGCTATCCGGTCAGCTTGGCCTACTCATGTTTTTGGGTCTGATAAAGTTTGTTATCACAATGGATCGATTTCTGGAAATCTTTTTTCATATGCGATACCCCCTGCTATACCCTGCACAAAAAGCTCGTAAATCAAACGGGATTCTAGCAGGACTTTGCGTGTTGGCATATATTATTGCCGCTGTTAAAATCAAGACAATGGAAGAAATGAGAGCTGTGTTAGCTTTATATTTGTGGCCATTCCTTGTCATGTTAGTGGTGGTTAGTTCATTTTGTCTTCACATATACATACATTGGAAATACTCTCATCGGCGACCGCCAGCTCCACCTTCGACAAGCCAAATACAATTACAATCCGGCCGCAGAAAATTTTTACTGCTACCCACACTACTCTTGGCATCCTTTCTCATTTTCTCAGTTTTACCAGCTCTCGTTATTTTCTTATCCAACTTACAAGGCAAACCAGCGAACTCCGGGACGAAACTTGTGGTGACGAACTTATTTCATATGATTGGGATTACAGTAAATGTTGTTGTATACGTGTTTGTCTATCCGCCAATTAAGCGATTCATTTTACTTCGAAGAGCAAGATTGCTTGGAGCTCGCCGCGCTAGCATTTTTGTAATCTAACTTTGAGTTTGATGATTATTTCATTAACGGAACTTTAAGTGTGTTTACATGTTAGTCTGATATTTTAGAGTGAAGGTTAACTAAGTTAGTTGACTATCCGCTAAACATCGTACAAAGGCGTACAGGTACAGGCTTGAGTCTAATGACAGCTACTAAAATCACCTCATCATTTTTCTTTCAAGAAGTCTGGCGATAAGATGCTTGGTCGCTTTAAGGCTGTATTAAAAATCGAAGGTAGCCCTTTTTCTGAAAACAGGCCAACATCAACATCAGCATCTCCGATGTACAGCAAATATGAGCTTCAACCTAGCTTGGTAAAATAACTAAATAAAAATTAATTATAAACTTACTTGAGAGGTTTGCGAATATCCCAAAGTGAAACACCATGTAATGAATTAGCGGTTGCAATGTATTGTGAATTGATTGGATGAAAAACAGCACTATGATAGCTACCACTTGATGCAGCTAATTTGGTCCGTTCTAAAATAATGAAGTAAAGGCAATAGCTTATTCATTGACGCTCAAACACTAGAATGGTTTGATGACTTTTAAACGATGGGAAATAATCGATATTATTATATACCTGTAGACAAAAACAGTCATTAAATAATTCCTGATATACCACGGCTATTATAGCACGGTAGAATTTTTTTTCAAATTTTGCTTTCAAAGTTTGAGTTTTTTTGTTGCTCTTGTTGTTATCAAAGAAATTCATTAAAATAAATCTATTTTCGATTTCATGAACGAATTTTATGACTTAAGGGCTCTGGTCATAGTGAAAAATCAATTTCAGAATTTGAAGATAAAACCTTATGTTTTCGCTTCTTTGACATGTTTAAGAACAAACTGCTTTTGAAAAAATGAATTTAAGTAATTACACCATGAGTAATTTAAGGAATAAGTGTGGCATGTATTTAAAAGGAAAGATACTTTCACAAAAATTTTCCGAGATTATATTTTTAGATAATGAATAGATACATCACCTGAACCAAAAAAAATTCCAAAATGTTTGATTTTTACCGAGATTAGGGCTTTGAAAAGTGAAATACTTTTCTTTGAAAAACTCGTTTTCTTCTTCATTTAATTTTTCATTTCAATTTTTCGATTTTTAAATTCTAAAAGGTAGGTTTAACAGGACATATAAAAAATGTTATACATTAATCTTTTTAAAATGCAGAAATGGCCATTTAAGTTGGTGTAAAATCGAAAAATTGGGTATGTGCAGAGCTCTTTCGAGACTGCCCTATTTTCGCTGTTTTTCATATACCTTTTTAAAAATGCTATATCTTGGGATTGAGACGTTTTCATCATATCATTCACCCCTCAAAAGAACAGCAAGACTTCAAAGATTTAGAAATTAAAAAAAAAATTTTTTTGCTTTTTTTTTTCAAAATGGTGGAAATCCATAATGGCGGCCAAAGTAGCGAAATTTTTCGAAAATTGCGAAAATTTTGATTTATTTTCCTATTTCCAGGGAATTGTGTAAGGTTTGTGTATATTTTGTAGCCTACAAAGTTGTTCAAAATTAATTTGGCAAGAAGAAGAAGAAAAAATGAAGGCCGTAGCTCTTTTTGATCACAGGCTTTGCACGAGACGCCATTTTGTTTTTTTTCAAAGTTTGTTGATATTCTAGCCTGTGATTTATAGGTTAGAAAAACCAACGATACTCTAGCCTGTGAAGAAAAAAATCTAGACTTTGTACGGCTTTGGAAATCAAGCCATCTGATTGGCCGATTCAAGGGCTTTCATTTGAGCTTTTACAGCAAGCGTAACGAAGCGTAATTCGCGCGCAATCGCATTTTGAAGTCATCATGCCCACAGGTATGATTTTAGCTGGACCAGTCTCGAAAGAGTTAAAGTAATTAAGAAAATTATTAATAAAAAAGGTCGAACGTTCGATCATGGGAGTTGAATATCTGCTTAAAATATCCGAGTTAACGATACATATCCAGATTTTCAAGCGTAACACATAAACATACACAAAGTTGTCTATTATTTTCGTTATCAATAGAAGTAAAATGTTATTTGCTTGGATTCTGGAGGTCGTTCGTCGTCTGTTGATAACAAAATAATAAATCTGGATATTCTCAAATTTCCAATGGCAACAATAACGTTGACTCAATCATTAGATCCTAAAGGCACATAAAAGTACTGACGAATTTGTAAACAAAGCGTATGCAGCAGGATACAAAATCAAAAAAAATGTCACATGTAAAATAAAAAATAACAAGTGATACTTTTATGGACCTACCAGGTTACGCATTTTAACACATATATAATTGATATCTACGTGAGCGTGACCATTAAACAATCATTCAGAACACAAATAGTGACGATCTATTAAAATTAGTCATTTGTTTCTTATAAAAAAAACGTTTAGAAACCAAAATTTCATGCTCTTGAAATATACTTTCATATTTAAGACTTTGTGAGCAAAAAAAACATCTATCTCATCAAAAAATTGAGTAATTTGGCTAAGAACATTGATGTATGCTTATTAATAGTGATTCTTATAGATAAACATGCGTTTTTTGAGCCAACAAAATTTTTTTGAAAAAATCTGCTTGAGCCATCTTTTACCTATGATGGAACCCTACTTTCATGCAAAAAATCAGAAAAAGTTAATGATCCAATTTTTCACAAAGTCCAAAAAACCTGTTTTATAGCCGTTTTTTGGCCCAAATTTGCCAAAAAAACTTTTTTTTCGAAAGTCGGGCTCAGTCACATTCGAGGGTTTATAGTTATGCATCTTTGTGCAAAAAATCATAAAGAATCCAACAGCCAATCTCGAGAAAAGCTAATACCTAAGTAATTGATAATGTGCTTATAAATAAATATCGAATTTGGCCAGTTTTACTATAAAAACACGCCAAGAAACCAAAATTTCATGTCTAAACACACACGTTCTTCAAAAGTAAACCCTCATGAGCAAAAAAAACATCTATCTCATAAAAAAATTGAGTAATTTAACTAAGAACATTGATGTATGCTTATTAATAGTGATTCTTATAGATAAACATGCGTTTTTTGAGCCAACAAAATTTTTTTTGAAAAAATCTGCCTGAGCCATCTTTTACCTATGATGGTACCCTACTTTCATGCAAAAAATCAGAAAAAGTCAATGATCCAAATTTTCACAAAGTCCAAAAAACCCGTTTTTTAGCCGTTTTTTGGCCCAAATTTGCCTAAAAAATTTTTTTTTCGAAAATCGTGCTCCGTCACATTCGAGGGTTTATAGTTACACATCTTTGTGCAAAAGAAAAAATAATGAGCCAATCACGAGGAAAGCTAATAACGAACGAGCGAACGGACGAACGGACGAACGGACGAACGAACGGACAAAGGTTAATTTATAGGACCTCCACCCCACCGGGGTAGGTCCAAAAACAAATATGGCTAATTTTGATTGTTTCAATTGTCCTACAAGTTTGTTTTGGACACGTGATTTCAATTGTTTTCTTTAATGACACATGGTTCGCGCAATATTTACATCTTACTGCTTTTGTCCCTTTAATAATCGACAACAGAAAAAATGAAACATTCGGGAGGCTTACCAAGAGGCGATCGAACATCAACGACTTGGACGGTGCCATCTTCACCAGAAGCTACCAACAATTTTGGATTATCTGGTGGTGAATCTACGGCGTATATCGAATCGTCAAAGAAGAAATAACCAACTGCTTCACGTCTAACAGAGTAAAAGTCGTAACAAACTAAACCGAGTTAAAAATATGGGTTAAGATGTTGGTAATAAGAGCTTTAACCCTAGACAGGAGACCCGTCCTGTATTTTTATAATCTGATGTATACAGGACGGGTATGACCTGTGAGGCAGATTTCTGCCTCAAAAGATTTACAGTGGGAAATTCGAATTTAGCGCTGTCCTCACTTACTAAAATAAAAACCAAATTTCGAAACTTGCGCTTTCTCTAAGAAAGTGTGACCAGTATAAAAAGAATAACAAAACTTGATTGGCTATGTTTTCAACCGTTTTTAGGAAATTCAAACTCTCAGCCCATACCATGCTATATATTTCGCCATCAGTATATAGAATAAGAAATCATAGCATGGATCTCCAGGCTACTTTAACCCCAAATTAAAATATTTTTAGTACCTTTATTTTATTCTTATTGCAACTTTTTAGCCTCTGATATATTCGAATGAAGAGGAGGCAGTAACTGTACTTTTCAATGATGCTTTAATTGGTTGGCAAACGATATCATTCTCCAGGATGCATGGTCTCTTATTTTTCCCTATTTTCTACTTTCCTATCTTGTACCCTAATATTCTGACTTTCTCAAGTATTTCTAACTGTTAAATTCTATGTATTTTTCTAAAATTTAACTGTACCGGTGAAATAAGTCTTCTACCCCGGCTCGAACCACCAAATGCAAGATACCTTGGTTTACAATGCCTAACCGGTTGCACCACCGAGACACAGCAGAATATGGTCATTCACAATTACTTTTAGCGTGAAATTATCAGAATTAAAATAGCTCCCAACCCTACTGGTGCCCCTACCGGGATCCTTAAGTTAAATCACGAGGTAAGAGTGCCCCTTATATTGTGACTCTCAAGCTACAACCCTAACCAAACCCCCTTCTAGGTCCGCAGATTGAAAAAATCGACTTGCATCCTGGAGGATATCGTTTGCCAAAATTACATTGAAAGTGCTTCAGAAAAAAAAGTAGAATAATTCTGACAATGATCAAGCAGTGCATTTCATCATTTTTATTTTGAGAGTTCAAAAAGAACCTAATATGGACGCACCCTGGCAATTACCTCTCAATATTGTGTTGTATGATTTTTTGATCATTACCTAAACAAGAAAGAAGAAATTTAGTGAATGTTTTTCTCGAAATCAATACAAAAATACCGGGTGTCCCAGAAAAAAGTTCCGCTCTTTGAAGTGAATTTTCTCGAGTTCTATGAACTTTTAAATAATGAATCTTTTTGCATTGGAAAGAGGAAGGATAAACTTAAATTTTGAGGGGTCATTTATTAAATTAAGTCAACTTGATCAAAAGTTATAGCCTAAATGCTAAAACATCACTTTTCAAAAAAGTCAAAAAAAGACGAAAAAAGAGGGGATTAAATTCATTGTGAGACAAAGACACAAAAAGCTTTGGAAACTCTTGGTAAGATTTTGATGAATGTTTGGAGCTCGAAAAAGCATCGTGCCCCTTGATTATGCCCATGGGAGCTCGTTAAATTAGACAAAGAAAAGAAAAGGAATTAACAATAAAATAAAGACACCTTAACCTTTACCACGCCGAAGCCGTAAATTTACGTTTTAAGCTATAGCCGAAGCCGTAAATATACGTTTTTCGTGCGGTTTTAAGAAAAGCCGCCCTACCGCCTTAAAGACGCCTTTAAATCCTGGGAAATGTCTTATATGACAAAGAGAAAATGTAAACAAACTATTTTCAATAGTTTGAAACCACCTACTTTCGATTTTAACTGTCAAAACAAACTGGAAAATCAGGCAGAATATTCTTTTGGAAATTATGAGCTCATTGACTGCTGTAACTAACTTTTTATGTTTATTTAGTGGAAAATGGTTTGTTTTATTGCTTGGAAATGTTATGTATTACTTGTATGTAGTTTAGTCAGTGTTTGAGGTAAGTTTCTGCCTCCTTATTCTTTAGTATGACGGTACATTAAGGGTGAGGACTGGAGGCTTGTCGGCCGTCATCGACCGTCACCGAAACCCAAGCTAAGGCTTCTGATAAGGCTACAAAGAGTTTCAAAGTGTATATATTATGTTATTTTTATTGCTTTCATGCTGGTTGATGATAGGAAAGTCATTTTTAGCTGTTTTTAGTGATATTTCCCATAAAAGTTACCTCAAGGGGCCTCTGCCTTACGTGCCTCTGATTTACGTGGAAATTTTCTCGAAAACCAAGGTTTTCTAAAAATGAATTGTGCCTTTTCTAGTAAAGGTTTGATTGTGATTTTTTGGCTAGCAGTTGTAGTTATAATGGTGGAAACAATGAGCCAGAAAATTATGGTAAAAAAATTTTTGAAAAATATGACAAATTGCGTTTTGAATTTTTTTTTAACTCTAAGGCAGAATACTACTGTGTCACCATTGATAAAGGAAAATCCTTTATTTTAACATTTTTGGAAAGCAGAATAGTTGGGCTTTCCAGAATAGGCTTATTTTTTTGAATCGGTTAAGTAGATCAAAAGTTATTACGGAAAGTGTAAAACTGTCATTTTTCCCAAAAAGACAAGGCGTGCACGGGGTGAAGTTCCCAAAGAGAAGGCGTGGTAAAGGTTAAAGAACTGCATGGAAAAAACTTTGAGCGTAAATAAATTGGCAAAAGAAGTGCTTTCTTTATGATGATTTGATCTCCTCTTTTTTCATCTTTTTTTGACTTTTTTGAAAAGTGATGTTTTAGCATTTAGGCTATAACTTTTGATCAAGTTGACTTAATTTAATAAATGACCCCTCAAAATTTAAGTTTATCCTTCCTCTTTCCAATGCAAAAAGATTCATTATTTAAAAGTTTTAATAGAGCTCGAGAAAATTCACTTCAAAGAGCGGAACTTTTTTCTGGGACACCCGGTATGTCAAAAAATAGCTGGAAAAAAAAGAATTTCATTGAAGTAACATAATTTTAAATTCTCAAAGATTTGGAAGGAATTTAAACCTAAACTGTCTGGTATCCTAAGGGATTACAACATTGCCAGTGACAAAGTCAGGCCACAGCGGATTTTTTTTCTGGAGAAGCCTATTTAAAGAATGAAAGCTATAAATTGAGCGAACCTGCCGAAAAGACATTTTCAGCTGTACAATCGAATACGGTTGAGAAGATATTAGAATAGTGTTCTTTCTTCATGATGGTTGGTTTTGGCTTTTCTTTTTGACAAAGATCACTCGTGTTCCATAGCAATACACGTTTATCGTCCCCACCTAAGTGTTACAATGATAAAAAGCTTGAAACTAGGAGAAAATTGTACAGGTGAGCAGCCAGATTTAAGTTGCAAAACATATTGCATTTTCCACATGCGGAGACCCAAGAGAGACCCAAGAGAAGTATTACAAAGCATTATTTCTTTCTAGTGATCATAGATCTTGTATTTGGCTTTGAAACTTTGGGCCTGCAGAGGTCCTTAATCTAATATCTAATATGATTTAATATTATTTGAATGGTTCTAGTAACAGAAATCCAAAATAATTCAAATTATACTAACCTGATACAAATAATTCGCCGTCCTTTGAGAATGCTATCGAATTCACACAAGCATAATGAGATACTATGTTTCTTCGATAGAGATTGTGAGATGAATCGAATCTTTTCTTACTATATTTTTTATGTAGTCTTTCTTTGTTTGGTAATTTGGATTGTATTAAATATTCTGTTATATTCATTTTTATTGCTATTTATTGGATTCTAAAAAGATTAGAAATTAGGATGGTTAGGGTTGGAAAAAAAAACAGGTAAAGGTTGAAAACAACAGCAGATACTAGGAAAGTGATCCAACATATAAAGGAGTCTGCCAGGGAAGAATAAAACATAAAAATGTAATTTAAAAAATACAGTTTTGTCACATTACAGAGTTTGCTGTGCCAAAGTATCAGAAATGTTTTAAGCAATAAAAGGCTAGTTGACTGATTGAGTTGACTGACAAAGAGTGTCCTCAAAGAGACACAAAAATCATACGTAAACAAAAAATTCTATGTTGGCAAAATCCATAGGTTTTGATTTTCCAAAGGTATTTATTGGTTTAAACATTCAAATGAACTGACTACAGAATTTAGTGCACCTTTTATAAAAACTTTGTGAAAATATAGCTGTTCTACCAAATAACTCGATTTCTTACCATGAAAAACTTAAGTTATGGGTGTAGAATGAAAAGGAGGTAAACTAAACTTTTCTTTATTTAGAAGGGGCCAACTGGCCCACCAGAAAATGTAAGTTTGGATGGGAGCAAAGTTAGTTGTAGCTGGTTTCAAAATGATATTGGACTGGAGATATTAGCTGGTGAACTTTGATCGAGCTTTACAGTGCTGCAAATAAGGAAATTTCAGTTGGCCGGTAATTTTTCGAGTGTAACGAGCAGGGGGTCTGGTGGAACCATCTTAGAAAATTTTGTAGTATGTGATGACTTAGATTGGTTAAACACCTATTTTAGTTTGAAAACTGTTCCTCTTTTAATTAGAAGCGCTATTAAGTATTTATCTAAGCCTCTAATCTTCAAATTTTAACCGGACAAAATGAAAAACTGAGCCTCAGAATGACCGGTAGAAACTACAAAATGACCGGTAATTACCGGTCACCGGCCGTCATTTGCAGCACTGCTTTATTTGCACGATTTATAGTGAGTCATCATTTTTACCAATTTCAATTTTATTTTGATACAAACTTAGCCTAATTGTTTCAAAAACCCTTAAAAACCGGTAAAAACACCTATCAGAAAACTTGCAGGGAATAATTTCACCCTATAGCCTCAAATAGCATGAATTACAAAATATTTTTAAGGAAAAATTAGGATAATAATAAATTTTGTACAAACAATAATATTTAATTAAAAATATTATTTCTCTTATTCCATTATTCCATTATTAATCAACAGGGATATTTCAGCCTACTTAAATTTTTCCCATCAAAATAAATCATTTTTGAGCCAAGTTTTGATAAAGAAGGTCAAATTTAAGATCATAGTAAAATGGCATTTGATACAAAAATCTTTGCAAAAGCAGCTTATTCTGTAGCTTCTTTTCTACATATTTTTGGGTTCTGTTTACTGCTTTTAACCCAATTCAAGGATGAAGAAAAAACACAAAGACTCTACTTCATGGCTTTGAGCATAGCAGAATTTACCATAACTGCTTTTGGAGTAATTAAAAGACTTCTTCACAATAAAGAACAGATATACCCTATTGACATGATCAGGATATTTTTTGGATACACCTTAATGTACGAAGTCATGACAGCATTGACTATTGATCGATTTTTCAAGATATTTTTGAACATTAAATATCCTTTATATTGGAAATATAGTCGAACAGTAAAATTGGGCATTGCAATGTGTCTTGTTAACATTTCAATATGTATAGGATTTTGGGTCAGTGGAATAGAAACCAGTACATTATTTGCATATTATTTCATACCATTTGATGTCATTTTTTTGAGTGTTGCAATGGGAACATATTGTTATATTTATTTCATGATACAGAAGAACAGAAAGGTATCAAGTTTTGAAGTCAGCAATACAACAAGTCGAGCGCAATCAACAAACAGTGATAGTAAACAAACCAGCAGAAAATTCAGACATAACAAACAATTCATTTCTACTTTTCTTCTGGTGATAACGTTTTCATTCTTCACAATAATACCAGATCTTATTTATTTTTATTATGGATTAAACAAGTATGTTGGTTTTGAGATATGGATGAAACAATCTCTGACCATATTATACTCTTTGAGTTATATATGTGATTTTGTGATCTATACTTTCTCTTCAAAACCCATCAGGAAGAAAATCAAGAAATGGTTACACAAACAATAGACTGACTTTAACAATGACAAAAGCTTCAATACACTTTGTCGACTTTATATTAACAGCCGTAGCTGTGTGTTTGTTATATGTATATTTGTGTGTTAACACTTTCCTTTTGAGTTCTTGCTCCACAAATATTTTCAATCTGCTTGTTTTGATTAAGTCTGGTTTGTAACCTTATTAAAAAGTTGGTCTAAAATCTACATCTAATTCTGACACTTTAGATATAGGAAAAATCCTGGCTAAAGTAAAGGGTTGATCCCTGATCCCTGATTTTTGCCTGTGGCTAGGAGGAACTAACCATGTTAGGGGTCACCTTGATAATTTAGCATGAAACTTCAGTACTTAGCTCATTTTGTATTTATTAGGGCATTTACATTTATTCTATAAAGTAAACTAATAGCGCACGGCACTGAATCTAAAAATAGATTTTATTTTTGACATAATGATTACTCCCGATGTGTTTGTACGAGTTCCGATTAAGGTATGTGGAAACCTTCTACACCACACCTGACTCTTTTATTAATAGCTTTCGATACAGATATATTTCAATAGTAAAAGTATATATTTTTGGAAAGCTTATTAAATTCTCTATCGAATGATACTGACAACATTAAATTTTGTCAATTTTACAAAGAAATAAAAGGTGACAAAGGAAAAATGACCATGTCATCTTCAGAGAGTGATAAGTCCCCTTATGTTGGCAATTTAATAAAGCTTTTTATATGATCATGATCCAGAAAAAAAGACGAAAAAAACGTTGCCATGTTTTTTTTTCTAAACGCTTAGTTTTCGAATTATTCGATAAAACGTCAAAAAACGACAAAAAAGATGAAATTAATAGCAATTTTTTGCTTTAAAGGGTCATAACTTTAGTTTAAGGCAAAAAGAAAGAAAAACGTGGCAACGTGTTTTAGATCTATCTTTCACGAGTACAATAAAGAAAAAATGAAGTCCGTAGCTCAGAGATAAGGGGACTTATTACTCGTGGAATGACCCTAGGTATCCCAATTTTCTGTCTTGAGATATCATCGATTTAAGTTTTCCCCTTAATCTTTTGTTTGCATAAAGATTAAACAAAACTATTCATCAAACAACAAAAGTTATAAATATGAAGTTTCTGTTCTCTCTAACATTTTTTTACAAGAAAAATTTAATGAAATTATTCTTGTCTAAAAAGTTTCGCCATTGTATTTCGAAATAAATCATATATCCTTATTATGATACATTCATCTGTTTTGGTAACTTCTAAAGGGCTCAATTATGGACGGAAAGATTATGGTCACAAGATTGACTGTTCTAAGAAATTCTTTTCGAGCAGCCGTTCTTATATAAAAAGGGGGCAAAACGCAAATGTTCCCCTCTTCTTTTTTTGAACATTGTTTGGCGGTCTTATTGAACTAGAGAAGAGAGACATTTTATTTATAAACAAGGGAAACAAGGAAGAGATAAAAATTCTATCATAACATCCAAAATATTTGGAATTAATAAACAATAATTACATGTCTGGAAAGCCCTGGAAATTTTACATCAGATTAAACAAAAAAATTTTTTTTGATAAAAATTCCAAACGAAGGTTTCCACATACCTTAACCTTTGCGTTAATCTCTTTTGCACGTTAACTGCATCGTTTGACAAAAGATATATAACAGCTTGCACCACGTATCTTTAATTGAGTTGCGTTGAATTGTGGGATTGCAACTCGTACAAATGTCAAAAAAAGTTAAAAGTAATAATTATGACGTATGCGTTGCGGAGTGCTATTGTTGTATTTGTTTGATTGTTTGAAAAAGATATCTTTCATGCAACACAAAAGATTTTCGAAAAAGTTTAAGTGTAAGTGAATTCTTAGGGGGCACCTGAAAGCTGCTGTCAAGCCATGGGGAATAATAGAAATGTTGGAATCACTGATTGAAAAAGATTTTTTCCTCTCTGACTGCTAAGCAAATTCCATCCGGGACTCAAGTTAAATTAAGCCATCTTTAACAAGATTACACTTAAATACAATGCCAATTATGCATGTAAGTTTCATAATTATACTAATCTTTCTTCATAGGTCTTGCATATTTTTCTATGAAAACTCACCACAGCGATTCTGTCATCATAATTTTTGCAATACCAGGTGATTCAAAAAGAACTTTTATCAGAATGGATCAAGATATGAACTTGAATATACATGAATATAATGTCATACATAAGAAAGAGGAAGGTCTAACTAAGACTGATACTTTTGAAATTTGGTTCAGTAATAGTAGTTTTTGGCTCAATTTTTCTTTTTTTACGAAGAAAAGATTCACAAGTCTATAAATTAAAACTTATTAGCTGGGAAAAGCATTATTAACTCTGGCATACTCAAGACAAGCGAGGGACAAACACACACTCTCTGGTCCTATTCCTAACACAAGATATTTTGATCAAGAGATAGAGATTTTTACACACATGCCTCTTTACAATAAAATTTCTTATTGTAAAGTTTTACCAGATAACAATTTTAACTGTTAATTTCACATTCATATACCTTCTTGTATCTTTTTATACTCAATGGGGTAGTTAATTACCTTACAGGCCATATTTTGGAAAGGAAAGGTAGCGTCTGTTGTTGGCCAAAAAGGGCACTTTTTCCAGTGCATTAAGGAGTGCAATGGAGTGCAAGGCTGAAAGCCATATGAATATGGTTCATCCTATAAAAGGAAGTTCATTCTATGGTGGCCTATCTTGAAAGAAGGTGATTGAACAAAATGTTTTTGGCATATTGATGTAACTGTCTCAAGGCAAGTTAGAGCAGTTGAAGATAGAACAAAAGAAAATAGTAGCAAAAGAGCAAAGGAATTACCAATTTTACGGTAATGGGAATCCTCACAGGCTAGCTCAGGGGGGGTCAAGCCTCAGGGTACTAAAGCATAGCCGGTGGGGTGGGTGTTTTTCCAAAAAAAATTTGATAAGTACCCGGGTACTTTTTGGGTGGGTGGGGAGCCAAGTTTGTTTAATCAAACAAGTACCCGGGTACTAATTGGGTGGGTCTTATGTGAATTTTCTTTGTAAAATAAGTACCTTGACTGAATTTTGAGTACTGAGTACTGGTGAGTAGTTTTATTTTGTTTTCAAGATAATTTAAGGGCTTTGAGACTCAAGTATTGTTAAAAACCTGTGACATTTTTATTCCATCATTGGATGGTTAAAAATAAGTTACTTCTAGCATAAAATTTGACACGAAGAACAGATAAAAACATGATTCTGCCATATAAAAATATTATCGATGAAAAGAAAGTTTTAAATTGTTTTATATTGTTGATGTAATATAAAAACATAAAAAGACCTGCCAAAAAAAAGAAATTTAGGGAAAAGTTTTGAAGTGAAAGTGAACGTTAAAGCCAAGGTCCTGTTTTGTTTGTTTTGATCGAGCTCCATCTGAGTGTTTCTCTTTCCTTCTATTCTAAGTTTAAGCATGATTTTGTTCTTAGCATTTTGAATTTGTTCTTTCATTTTTCTGACTTATTACAGCTTTTCAAAAAAATATTGCGAGATAATGTCACCTAAATTCTGCCAAAATAGTCACATGGGCCAGATTTCTACACTTTGATACCACCAGGTAAAGTAGAAAACTCAAAAATTCTGATTTATATCCTATCTTGGCTTCTTTTATTTCAAAAGCTTTCTTACGTTATTACAGTATAGTTGTGGGTTTACTTCTTTATTCAGCTTTATTAAAAAAACCTGTTTAGAAACTTTCTTGTTTTTTTAGCCATTTTCGTATTATATTATTTTGTTTCTATTTACCACAATAGGTTGCTTGATTGCATGCTTTGACCTGATAATAACTTCTCTAAGACATTCTGGGTGGGCACTCACAACAAAGCTCAATGAAGTATAACAAATGGAGTTTAGATTAAAAGTGTTACAGATTCTCGTTTTTAAAGTGAATTTTACTTGGGTCTATTGCAACTGGTTATATTTTTTAGTTTCTTATTTTATGTTTAGTTTTGCTAATTTACTCTGGTTTATACTTTTTATATTTCCAGATATTTCAGAAACTAGATCTTTTGTTAACACTGTTCTAAGATTTTGTAAGATTGTGAAAAAGTGCTTTTACATTGTTTTCATCTGTTTTCATGTTTAAAAAATAAGGCAATCAATATACCCGAATGTATTACTGTAAATTACGCCTGGCTTATTAGTTGGGCTAATAGTAAAGGAAAATTAAAATTAACAGTTATAAGGGTGGGTTTAATTTTGATGAGTGTAGAATTGAGAAAGATTAATAAGTAATAAATTTATTTTTTGTAGGTATAGGGTCTAAGAAGGAAAAGTCCTTAAGTACCCGGGTACTTTTTGGGTTGGTATGGGGTCTAGAAGAGAAAAGTCCTTAAGTACCCGGGTACTTTTTGGGTGGGTATAGGGTCTAGAAGGGAAAAGTCATTAAGTACCCGGGTACTTATTTGGGTGGGTGGTATGAGTCAAAAATTTTTTTAGATAAGTACCCTCTCTAGGCTATGCTTTAGTACCCTGAGGCTTGACCCCCCCCCCTGGCTAGCTCTAAAGCTCTAAAACAGCATCTAATAACATGAAAACCAGAATACCGTGAGTGGTCCTAAATCCGACAGCCCTGCCCAAATCCGATCCCCCAAATAACTGCTAATAAAAAAAATTCAATGTTTACAAACATTCCCTCTCTAAGTTGAACAATACACTATTGCAGTAACTCTCGAAATAAAACATGTCAAGATTTCAATTATTAATATGATCATAAAGTGTTGAGTTGTAAAAATAATTACCTCCATTATTATTCTGAATCCATTGCTCCTGTTTAAAACATTATTAACAATTTTGTAATAAAAAATATAAACAAGAAACTGTGTACATGGATTACAAGCCTACGTTACAACAACCACTAATGAGTGCTGACTTTTAGTTTTAATGACTTGTTCTCGCTTGTTTGGTTTCCGTAATGGGCCATTCCAGAATTTGTCTGTAACAGGGGGGCGGACGACACAGGATTTCCGAGTGCAAAAGTTTTCACCAAAATTTGAAATTTCCAAGGCCAATTGAATTAAAAAAAGGCAAAAAAGAGTGGGAATTTCTGATACATTTTGCGAAAGTACATGGATTTGTATCGGAATTTCCGACCCACCACTGGATTATTTCTGAGGCTAGAAAAAATTAAAAAATGCACGTCGTCCGACGGAGGTTAACAAAAATTTTCTGTAATGGCCCAATAAAATATTTGCATTTAAATGTCCAGATGGTGTCAATCGAACGGCCGATTCCTGGGTAATATTCAATTGTGTTTGAGTAAGGTTAGATTGGTTCAATTGATAGTTGACTATGTTCGATTGGTTCGATTGATTGTCAATTACATTCGATTAATCTTTGATTTCGTTTGATTATGATTATGTTCGATGAGTTTGATTGCAATTAAAATAAATTGGATCACTCCATTAGAGCTTTCTAGCCTGGGCGGCCGGGCGCTTAAGTACCGTAGGAAAGCAAATAAAACCTAAAACAATTGAATCAATTGAACGTAATTGAACATACTCAAATACAATCGAACGTAGTTGAAGCAATCGAATGGCAAATCCTGGGTAATATTCGATTGCAATTCAATTGTGTTCAACTGCGTTCAATTGATTTGGCGTTCGATTCGTTCGATTGACACCGTCTGAAAATGTAAAAAAAATAAGTCATTATTGTGAACTTTGAACATGCTACCGTGAGTGGTCCTAAATCCGACAGCCCTGCCTAAATCCGACCCCCCAAATAACTGCTATGAAAAAAAAATCTATGTTTACAAACATTTACTCTCCAAGTTGAACAATAAACTATATTGCAAGAACTCTCAAAACAAAACATCTAACAAGATGTAAATTTTTAAATGTGATAAAAAAAGCGTGAGTTGTAAAAATAATCATCTCTTCTGAATCCGTTGCTTGTGTTTAAAACGTTAAAAACAATTTTGTAATAAAAAATTATGTTTTGTATAAGGCGACCATCGTAAAATTGTTCTGTTCACGTCGCAACAGGTGTTAAAAATGCATGCGGGCGGACTGGCGGTCAGAAAAATCCCCGGGTTTTTTTAAATCGCTTCTGTAAGTCGGGGGCAGGTGGTGACACAAACAGAATAATTTTTGAATGGTCGCCAGAGCGATCAAGAAAAAAGCTATACGTCAAAAGAACAATTTGCTTTTTCCGTATTTTTTCCCGCTATCTCCGCACCAGAAAATCAGGGGAAAATATGATGCGGTCGGGTGACGCGAAATAGAACAATTTTTTGATGGCCGCCTAAGATAAGAAGCAATTATTCTTATTTGGTTCAATTGGTTCACTGTATCGGTCGTGGCTTCTTCACAAAGACGAAAGACAGATCTGAACTTATTTCGTACTTTCCTGTCTCTTGTTCGTAGTTTTTCTGACTTTCTGGTTATTTGTGAGTTATTTTCTATGTTTTCTAACTTATTGAATGACTTACCGACAGATCGCCACCGGTGGGATTCGAACCCACTAAATGCAAAGTTCCGATGATTTGAAACCCATTGCCTTATCCACTGCGCCACGGACTCATGCCGGGATAGTGCTTCTGACGGCTATTTATAATGTACAAACTGCAGACCAGACTGTATTTAGAGAAAATCACAAAAGAGTGCTTGTTTCGAGCTCCAACCCTAACCCTAACTGTTAATAACCCAATTCCTAGCCAATCTGATACGTAACCACACCCAAACCACACCTATACCCAACCCTACCAGGTCGCCTGCAGGTCCTGACACTATTCCCGCATACCGGATCCGAAAAATAGATACATGTCTTTCGTCTTTACGAAGAAGCTTTCACCCACTGTATCAAATCTCTCAGTTTATTGACACTTTGGTAACTTCATTGCGTCACAGCGAAAGGTTTGTTTTTATTTTAGTTTGTATCTTTGAAAGACCCCATCGAATTTAGCCAGGCAGGGCTGTCGCATTTAGGACCACTCACGGTAAGTGACAGGATGCTTACTCAAAGCATCTATAGTTGTGAGACGGGCTCCAGAGCAATAGATAGATAGATACCGTGAAAAAGGGTAACTTGCATCAGTGGAGGCTAACATGCATAGCCCGCAAATGAATGACTTGGCTGGTCATTAAAATAGAACTACGCAGCTCTGCTCGCAGCTCTACTCTACCATTTTTGTTTTGATTTATTTTTGTATTTTAATGACCAGCTGGGTCTTTCATTTGAGGGCTATGCATGTTAGCCTCCAATGATGCAAGTTACCCTTTTTCACGGTAACTGACCAAGGAAAAAGCTTATTTCGACCACTGGCACACTACTGGGCCATTCCAGAAAATTTCTGTTACCCCCCATCGGACGACGTGCATTTTTTAATTTTTTCTAGCCTCGGAAATAATTTTTCTTTTCCAGTGGTGATCGGAAATTCCAATAAAAATCCATGTACTTTTGCTAAATACATCGGAAATTCCACTCTTTTTTGCCTTTTTTAATTTAATTACCTTGGAAATTCATACATTTTCTTCTCTCACCTTGGAAATTTCGAATTTTGGTGAAAACTTTTGCCCTCGGAAATCCTGTGTCGTCCGCCCCCTGTTACAGACAAATTCTGGAATGGCCCACTGCGCCTCTGTGTGCACCCAATCAAAATTAACAACAGATGCAAAATCTTTCAGTCTATATGCTGGGGGATTTAACCTCTAGCGAAAAGTAGTGTACAATTAGAAAATATATAATGATAACTATATAATGACTGTGAAAACATACTTACACTATCAAACATAAATACCTACAAGGTGAATTCGTGGAGCTGATCGAAGAGCAGGAAGGGGAGTGACAGAGTGAAGGGGACCAGAAGAGAAGGGAATCCAAGCAGAATTTGACGGCCATGTGTATATAATTCCTATCTGTGAATCATATATGTCGGCATATTTGAACGCGAAAGATTTCTTATTCTGTTGTCGATTCAATCAGTCGGTACATTTGTGTTATAGTAAACCTACGCTTTGCATATTGAAAATAATCTTATAAACAAGTTCCGCAAAAGCTCCGCTGTTTTACACAACCGGTTATGTTATTCATTGGCCACACTCACAAACGAAATGATTTTTATAATTCATTTAGGTATTACGGCTAGAAAGTGTGCCCAAACGAGGCCTAAATTCGAATGTTTTGGTTGTAGCGGACCATAGTCACAAGAAGAGACTATGAGCGGACCGGCTAAGCTCACAGTACAACTTTTCAAAGAAGAGAGTGGTCATGCTCAGAGAATGACGGTTCCGAGAATGACGGCTTGAATTTTATCCTTTATTATTGGTAAAATACAAGCAGGTATTTTGCAAGAAGAAGATTCAAATTATTGTTTCTTGATATTTCTGGATTTTGGTTTCTTCTCTCATTATCAGTTAAAGGACTTGGTAGTCATTCTGTTTTATTTTGGCTGGGTGGAAAATTGATTTGCAAATTATTCACAATAGGATTTTCATATTTAATTTGAGACACAAGCTCTCTTTACTCACCCTTAAAGTACAAGTGAAATAGATATGAGTACAGAATCACCTATCCCTGTAGGTGTAACAGAATCAAAAACATCTCCAAGGGATGCTCAAAACATGATGAATCTGGAAACAACTGATCCAGGCCAGATTCTAGGGAGTAATGGTATTTTACCTAATTCGTCTTTGCTTGCCAGTGGTTTGGCTTTGCGCCCAGGAAGTATTACTCCTTCGGACTCATTTATGATCGACTCCCAATATTATAATGATCGCATTAGATCGTTGGAAAGTGAGAAATTAACCATTATGATTGAACACAACAACTTGATCAAAGAGTTCAACAAAAGGATGGAATCACACATGGAAGAAATTAGGTCTTTAAAAGACTCAAATATTCAATATGAAACAGAGCTGAAAGACTTGCAAGAATTATCTGTTTTCTTGGATGATGACCGTAAAAAATGTAGGAAACTTGCTAAAGAATGGCAACGGTTTGGGAGACATACTGTTGCTGTAATGAGAGCAGAAATGCAAGGTTACCAGGACAAAATTAAAAACCTTGAAATTAAACAGCAAAAACTAGTCAAAGAAAATACAGAACTTAGAGATCTATGTGTTTATCTTGATCAACAGCGGTCAGGGGCAGGAATAGATGGCCAAAGTAATGGATTAAACTACTCTGTTTGCCAAGAATGCACTCAGTTAAAGAAAGAGCATGGAACAATTCAAAGAGGAAAAGGCTTATACAATCAAAGTAAGTTCTTTTACTAAAACTAAGTAAAATCATACTTGTAATTTTGAATGTCATCATTGTTATCTAGGATGTCGGCGTTAGGGGAGTTGCCAAAATTAGACATAATCATGATATATAATAGCTTGGGGATCCTAAAATTAGAGTAAAATAGTCAAAAATTTAGAAATACTGATTCAGTGGTGCCAAAAATCTTAAACTGAGATATTTTTTTTCTTACTTCAAAATGATAAAGGAAAAACTCCCCAGTAGCTATTAAATTGATGCTTTATATACCATCAACCCTGTTTTTAAGCATTATACTTAATATCGTTCCTGTTTTAATATGCCTTTTTATCATTACTATTATAGTTCTCCCTTTTCTTTTGACTTTGCTCCTTAGTTAAGAGTGATTTAATCAATTAATCAAACATTCCCTACTATTTGAATGTCATTAGCTAAGTAATAATGTTGTTGTCATAAAATAATGATCCATGACCCCTTGTCATTGAGAATTATTTTTCAAATACCATTCTTATAAGGACAACTAAGACAATTAAATGATCATATTATCTACCACTTGCATTCATACTTTATTTATTTTAGATAAAAAAGGTTTAATTATTTTGATGGATTAATCCATTTTCTAATCTAAATTTAGGATATTTTTGAAAATTACAAGCAAAAAAAAAGCTGGGGGCATGGTAAAAAATTAGAAGAAAATTTTATTTTCAATTTATTTTAAGGTAGGAATTCGGCAATTGATTTTAATCAATTATTATCATTTTATTCAGATATCACTGCAGAAAATTTCCATGATTTGCAAAATCAAGTGGCACAACTTGAAAGAGAAAAAGATTCCCTTCATAAATTATTAGTAAGGAATACTTTTTTTCATCTATCTCTATTTAAAAATTCTCCATTCAAAAAAAATAAGAAATGTATCAATGAAATGTTATTATTATGTTTAGTAACAAGTGAATACTACTCAATTTTTTAATATATCTTGCACCCAAATTTGAGTTATTTCTTTTCCATTTTTAATTAGATGTTCGGAGGGAAAAGTCGGCGTGATAAAAAGCGAGTTTCATTTTCGGTGCCCACCGACGAAGAATACGACTCATCTTCGGTAAGATTTTGTTTATCTGTTAATTTCGTATTACCTCTTGTTTTAAGAAAAAACAAAAGAAAACTGTATCGTCAGTCGATTTTTTCGAAAAGGAATTCAACAAAACTAGGTAGCCCAAATCTTTTCGTTGTACGTGATTCGAAATGACTTTTGTAAATCATCTTTGTTGAAAGCTGGCGTAACCTGAGCAGATTTTTAATGTGTCATAGTTGAAGGGCTGCTTTATTATTTACCTTCTCTTTATGATAGTCAATGCATATTTTTCTTATGATTTGTATCTTTTATCAAAATTCACATACACGTGATAAAGTTTGTTAACAAAATCTAAAAGTTTGAAAATAAAACTTTATGGTAACTTTGTTATACTGTTATCAGTGAAAAGGTGGTTTTCGCGAAATCTTTAGGCTATAAGCTTTTTGACACGAAATAACGTAATAAAGATAAAATAGAGGTCTCCTTTATGACATTTCATCTTTGTAAAAACCTTGAAACAGACTTGTTACAATTACTCCTTAAATCCTTCGAAGTCTCTTTCGGTTTTTTCATCCATTCATCAAAGACATACATTTCAGTGAAAATAAGATTAACTTATCGGATTAACAAGGAAACAATGATTTTGATTTGTATTGTCTGAAATATGCGACCTAACTGTTATTTCTTTAAAAAATCCTGCTTCCTTCTCCCATTTTGATTTTATAAACGGTTTTCCATCTAACAATTTTGTAAGAATTTCACACGTCTCTATAATAATAAGGAAGACTTTATTAAGATGATTGATACCGTTAGCTTCCACATACCTTTTTCTTTAAACAGACCGTACATTTAGTAACCGCCTTGAAGATTATTGTGAGGCAGGGGTTAACGTTTTCACGCTGGATCTTTGCCAAGAGGAGGAGATTCTCTATTAAAAAATCCCGTTCGACTGATCTTGCAAAAACTTCCTAATGAACTATTACGATTACCCCTTGTAGAAAATTGTTTGGAATGTATGCAAAAATTAACTTTGAACTATTATTACAGCTTTAACATTTCTACCATCGTATTATAGACAACGTCGGAGCTTTCGGATCGGTTAGATTTTCCACCGTCCTTTGGAGGAAGTCACGAGAACTTCAATACAATCAGTAAGTTTGCTTTAATACTTAGAATCGTTTATCTTTTACACCCCTGTATCATAAACTTAATATTCTCCAACCTGACTTCTCACTCTATTCTTGTAATTTACCTTTTCTGTTACATAAATATATATCAACCACATTATGTCATTGAATAAAGCTGCATGACCTGAATAAACATGATGGGTTCATTTTTAGTTAGAATCTATATTTCAATTCGTTGCTAGGTTCTAGAACTGTAGTAATTTACGGACCTTTTGTTCGTCTTTAGGCGAGAATTCATTGTCAAATGTACCAAGTATTTTACGAAATGGCTCATTCCCGTTGACCATGAATGGAAGGGGCAAGGTAAGAAAATCTTCATTGTTTTAATAACAAACTTTTGCCCTCTGCTTATCTTAATAATTTCTTTAGGCAACTTAGCTTCGAACATCAAGGAAGATTAAAATCCCTTTCAAGTGCATTCGAAAGTATTTTAATTTTGAAAGTTTACTTTAGAAATCTTAGCTTCATTGAGAATTGGAGGGATCATTAATGCTATTATACATAGCTATCAATCTCACTACTAGCTTGATCACAAGGTCTTAATTATAGGATCGGTAATCGGTAATAATCTTTTTAAATCCGAGATTCGGAATCTCATCAATATAACATCTTTACGCTTAAGTCGATTGTTTATTTCTTTTGGATAACGGGATCTTGAGAAAATTTTAATGGCGCAGGTTGAAAAATCAGTAGCAATATCCTTAATGGTAAATGAGAAAAATATAAGATCACTTTTATTACGGAAGGAATTACGTCCTAATACGTAAGTTCCTCTCGTCCAACACAGTTTTCTCCAAACCCTTAATCTAATGTTGTTTTTTACAAATCATGCTGCTCTATAGAGTTTCATCTAAATATGTTTTTATTAAGCTTTTATTCTGTGAGGTATTGGCATGTCAAACATGCGAGGATTACTAATACCCTCTATATGGGATCCTTTATCATTTATAGCTTCTTTTTTTAATTTTGTGCATTTTTTCTAAGATGCTTCTCTGCCTCTCTTGACAACGCTGTAACTCTCTGATGAATGATTTTAGAAACTAAGCGCTTTTCCTCAATATTCCAATTTTCCTGATTTTTGCCCTTGATATGTTCCAAATCGTAATAAAGGTACTAAAACGTACAAACCATATTCTCGGGTACCCAATAAGAAAGGGGGTTTAGAATAAGCGGGGTACGGAAAAATTCTCATAAGCGGGTGGGGGGGGGGTTGGAATAAGAATGTACTGTATGGAAAATTTTCAAAAAATTAATTAGCGCCCCACCCTGCTTATTAGGTACCCGAGAGTAAGAACCGTATTTCCATACAAGTTACGAAGCCAAAAATAAGCATACTATAAACTTGCGTTTTTTGCTAAAGCTTTTGACTTTTCTCATTGGAGGTTGACTGCCTCTATGATAAAAACATCCGCTATTCTAAAAAAAGTCAAACTGTTTATACTAGAAGTTTTGCTTATAAAATCAAGAAAAACGTCTTTTTAGCTTTTAGCTTGGGTCGATAGGTAAATTAGAAATCAAAACTCTTTTTTTTGATTTTCGTTTCCAGTTGTCGGACATTTCTCCGCGGAACAACGATTTGGCACGCCTTCATCACAACTCACTGTACCAACAAAACTCTTTGAATGAAGAAGAAATCAACGAAATTCGAGAAAAATTGAGCCGAAGTACAACTGGAGATGCCACCTTGAGTGAAAGAGAAATTGCCGTACTTAAAGATATGTGCCATGTAAGATTTTTTTTATTTTTATTTAACATATTAAATATGTAATAACTGTTGTTTGTATGCTCGACTTTAGTCAAAGTCTTGTAGCAAGTCCTCAAAATTAAGGTTTTTAGTTCAAGACACAGTTGCAGTTTATTCTGGCGAATTA
The DNA here is from genome assembly GCF_902728285.1 of Clytia hemisphaerica. Taxonomy (NCBI): domain Eukaryota; kingdom Metazoa; phylum Cnidaria; class Hydrozoa; order Leptothecata; family Clytiidae; genus Clytia; species Clytia hemisphaerica. The sequence continues at coordinate 1,702,435 of NW_027104530.1, forward strand.
AAACTCGAACGGGAATCTCGTTAAATTACGGAGAGATGCGAATTATAGCATTTTACGAAGATATCTCCTCGACGGGGACTGAAAATTAATTTGAATTAAAGAAAGATTCGAATAAAAGAAGTTCGTATTAGCGAGAGTCCGTACTGTATATCATTTACCGGCTTCACATATTTCTTACGTACTCTTTTATCACTGAGAGGAAGAGGAAAATTATTGCCAATAGCTCAGGATTTCCTCATGATAATTGTCTGTCGTTTGTCTCAAATTAAGCGGAGATGAAGCCAATTATTGGAACATGTTTATCCAAAGTATTCGTTTGACATCATAAGTATCGCCTACTAAGCAAAGGAAGCTCAACTTTTTTGAAATCGGAATTTTCATCCGGCGCTGGCCATTATGTTATTTTAAACAAAAACAATTATTTTCACGTTATCAAAGATTTCTTAGCTTTCTCGCCCTCGTTTAGCTTAAAATCTGAACTATTTTAAGCATATTGGTTATATGCCAAACTTACTTATTTAGAAACCCAACTTGGAATTGTGTTCTCTTTTCATTTCAATAATCATCTTTTTTAACTTTTGCAGGTTGCATCGACACAATCGAAACTTCGATCCAACAGTAATGCAAGTAACGCATCCAATTCAAGCTTAAACGCCTCCTTTGACCAATCGCCTTTATCACCGCCACCCGCCCTTAATGAGGTTCCGCTCTATAAGCCCGCACCTCCTGCAGTTGCAACCAAACCTGCCATCCCTAGCAAACCTGCAATGACTTCCTCTAAAGAAGATCTTCTTACTGAAGACAACCCACAACCACTGAATTCTGTTACTGAGTCAGCAGAAAGTAAGAAGCCACAACAGACTGGACCACCACCACTGCCGAGCTATAACGAAATTATGAAAGATGTCGAAGATCGGACGCCTTCGACCGCCAAGGTTGAAGAGAAAGAAAGTGAAAGTGAAACTTGAATTTTTTACCAAAGCTGGGAGGAGAATATTTGGGCTTCATGTAGGATGATATACTGATCAAGTGCCTGTGATAGGAATAAAAAGGGAAGCAACTCGCTTAATCAGGCTCAATCAATTCACTGATTGGTAAACTTTGATGGAATTGAATTCAATGTCTACCAAAGTGTGATAGAAATGTTGCGAAATGCTGCGGGTTTGCTACATGCAAGTAAACACACTTCCATTTTTAAAGAATGTTATATGAAAGCTTTGTTTAACGTAATGGCAAAACAAGACCATTGAGATTGGGACAAAATGCATCGACTGAAAATGGGTCAGTCTACACATAGCCTTACACGTTCAGTCGGGATAAATTATTTTTTTCTACAATCTGATAGAACTACCTTACGTGCATTAGTGGCATGGACAAAATTTTTTACATGTTCTTTTAACTATAGAGTGTCGTCTGTTGCACTGTCATAATGTCGCTATATAAAGCAAATACAGCAGTGCTGTGTTAGCTTTCAATCATGTAAGGATGACTTTAATCGTACTTACAAGAATTCGTGAGTATCAATTTCTGGAATTAAAATGTATCTCTGTTGTATGAAATGAGTTTTGCTAATGGATTCTGATTTGAGGTAATTGATACCCTTTTGATGTATACCGATGACAGTGGCTTTTATATATTTTCTTATTCTTTCTTTTCGTAGTAGAACTCTTTAGTATCGGTATTGTGTAACATTTTCTACTCTTACTAAACAGTATCAAGCTATACATTAGCTACGTGCTTCAAAAAATGCTTCAAAGTTCTGCTATAGTCTGCGGACCCTAATTAACATTTCTATCTAACTGACTGGCTGACTGAATAAATGCACGGGGTAAATCACTTGGCCCCTAGTAGTTAGTTCATGTAATGTTTCCAGCTCACCCAATAAGAGACTTATACGCATGCGTAATTTGTCGTTCTTTTAAACCACATGCAGTTAATTCCCGTGACAATCAAAGAGGGATGAATCTGTAGGCGTGTACAGTCACTTTCGGTCGGGGTTTTTTCGGGGAAATTTGACGTTCTTTTTGTCACTTTTTAATAGTTATTTGTCGTTCTTTTTTTATGGGTCTGGAAACGTTAGATGGACAGTCTCCTACGGCACACTTTGTGTGTTTCTCAGTCTATAATCATTGAATTTTCTTACTGTAAAAACTTTGTTTGATTTTGCTACTATGAAAATTATATTTTGGATAGGTAAGGAAGACTCGTGTTTACTATTTATAAATTAAAATTTATACCACATTAATTGTACATATTTAAAAAATCATTAATAAGAAGATGAATGAAACAGAGTTGCCTTAGTAATGATATTACCATTTAATTTCTATAATAACACCCCTTCTCACAGACCCACTGGTAACCCTTCCCACTTGAAAAATTGGTCAAAATATCGTCCCCGGTGGAAAACCAACCTCCAATTTTTGTCTCCACAATCATGGACAAAAGGTTATAGACAAATGAAATTTCAGTGAAACATGATAAGAAATAGAGCAAAATGACTCTTCAATGTGTCTGAAAGGGGAGGGAAATTAAGAAAAACACTTTTGAAGTAGTGGCATTGCTTTTGAGGGAACCACAAGCAAAAAATCAGCGTTTTGATACTCGTGTAAGCCAGTTATTCTAGCCCTTGTGGTTAGACTGCAAATGGTGACTTTGGAAAGCACCCAGAACCTCTTTGGAACTTGTTTTTGATCGATATTGAAGTATTTTGCAAATATTGCAAAAGTCTACAAACATTTTGTCCATGATTGCACTGAAAACAATCAAATAAACCAATCCTCACTGCTAAATATTCACTATTTTTCCCATCCCCACTGAATTTTCTGACTTTAAAACAAAAGAATTGAAATCCCCATTCGTAAAAAAATATATGAATATTAATCCCCATCGAGTTTCAGTCCGTTAATTTCATCCCCATTGGCTGAAAGATTCCTAACGGGCCTGTGAGAAGGGGGTGTATATTAATACGTTTATCCGTGTGTGTTTACATTATATAGCATATACTTTTCAAAATCTAACACAGTTTTTCTGATCCTCTTTTTCCTGGCAATAATATTTTCTTCTTGCACTTGAAAGAAACTTACTATAATACTGATTTTAGAGACAGGCCTGGCGGAAGCGGGAAGACTGGGGAGCCTTCAGTCCTCCCCACTTATGAGCAAATGAGATTTTTTTCTCAAATTCCTAGCAGCTTTTATATCATTTTGAGCCTTCAACATCCTCATTTTTACGGTTGTTCTGCGGGCCTGAGAGATGGGTAAATAAGATTTTCCTTACAAGAAATTAGGAAAATTGGCAAATTGTAATATATAATTTAGAGTTTATAAGATTTCTCACAAAATGAAGCAGTAAACAATAATTTTTGTTTGGTTTTCATGCTGCAAACATATTGAAAATCGGCAAGCTGTTTCTACCAAAATCAAATTATCAATCAAGTTAATTTGTTATAAACTGAAGCATAAACAGAACCGCCCATAAAACTTACCACTCAAATAAAAAATAATGCTCAAAATTACCACATTTGAGTGCATCGAAAGCGATAGCGGCTTTCCATTTCCTTCAAAACCTCAAGGAAGCTTAAGAGTGCCATTGCCATTGAAAATCAGCCATGCATTACAAATTGCTATGGCCAAGCCGTCTTGAATTTTTTGGAAGCCTGTTTCAATTCTTCCTTAGTTCTGTTAGCTCAAGACAGGTAATATTATTTTTTTTATAGCCTTTCTATTTTGTCTAGAATTTTTCGCGAGCATAAACTTTCGCGAATGGCCGTTACTAGAATTTTTAAAGACATTTACTTTCGCGAATAGGGCCAAAAGTCGCGAAAATCGCGTAAGTTTCTGCTCGCAAATGTTTATACGCCTAAAGTAAGCGTATTATAGAAAGCTCTGGCTAAAGGAGACTTATTGGGACGATAATGTAGGATGTAAATACTGCATCGCGACATACCTGGGGAAAAAAATAAGACAAAATGTGATTAAATGGGTGGGGGGGTTCGAATATGCGAGGTGTATGGAACAATTCTCAAAACTTAAAAAAGCGGGAGAGGAGTTGGAATAAGAATGTCCTAGGTGGAAAATTTTCGAAAAATTGATAAGCGTGGACGCTTATCAGGTACCCGAGACAAATAGATTTTCAACTTTTTAAAGACGATCTTTTGTAGTGGGGGCTTACCAGCTTTCGGCGAGAATTGCCAGTCCACACTTTTCAATACTTTTACTCATTCAAAAGATGCCAAAATCTTCCTGTTGGATAACGATTTTTAAGGAATCCTTAATTATAAATTCATGTATAATGGTTGTACGTTGATACGTCTCGCGAGTTCTCGTTAATTAGACTTACTAATTAATTACAGTGATTTGTTTCTTCCCAGGCAAAAAGCATGGCATCGAAAATAGCCTTAGCGTTACTCCTTCTCGGAGTACTCGCTGTGTTTCAAGCTGAAGGGCGGCTCCGTAACCACCACGGGCGTAAACATCATCATCATCGGTTGAACGTGTTGGCGGGTGATCGAAAACAAGAAGTCCTTGCAAACCCTGTTCGCTCCATGGAAGAAGATGAAAACCGAATGTTTATCGAATCATTGAATGGAAGAACTGACCAGGTAAGGCTTGATCTTCGAAGACAACTTATCATTCCTTCAATTTCCATGGCCTTCATCATATAGTCCATAATTATATGGAGCCCAAGTTTGGCAGCCGACAACTGTAACTTTTTTGTTTGTTAAACGTTTTTCGATCTCCCAGGTCTAGCGCAAATAGAAAAGGGGGTAAACTCTCTCACTCCCGGCTCCGCCGACAGCCACCAGATGAATATACTTACTTACTTACTAAAAGTTAAAAATCAATTGCTCAGTTTTTGGTCACCTCATTAGAAAGATTTAGTTCAATATTCAATCACGATCTTATGTAGAAAAAAAAAAACTTCTCAACACAAGTTCAAATTCTATCTGGATTTTTCCAGACTAGGGATCTTAATACAACTGTCTTTATTGAGTTAAAAATTGGTAGCACAAAGTGAAGGTTACCGTGAGTATCACAGCTCGAATAAGTATCTTTAAAAATTTACCCGATACCCAGGGAAAGGAAAGGTTGGGCACGGAAAAACTTAAATTTTAATTGCAAACAATAATTTGATAGGATGACATTGAGTATGTAGCCCTTTTTCAAGTATGCAACTCGTTTATACATGTTATCGTTGAGTCGCTTCAGGGACTAAATATTCAAATAATAATTTATTAAAACGATGGAGAGGTTCAAATTAACAGAACTCCTCTTTTCATCAAATAGAGTGAAGCGTTGGCAAATCAAGATGAACAAGCCCATACACGAGTGGACACACCAAAATCTAAAGGGAGCGGACCTACTCAACCCAAACCAGATCAAGCAAGACCACCACAAATGGTAAGTGACAAAAGGGTTACTAAACTCAAACCCTGTCCTTTAGTTCGCATTTTTTATGATTCTGATAGTGCTCACGATTGTACCACGTCCCTCAGTAAAAATCAAAAAGTGGTGCAAGTTAACCTGGGTACGAGATTGGAAAGTTTATATCAGATCTATTGAAAACTGCAGTCGAGTCGCCATAACTCTAGTGCCAAGCGTTTGTCCCAATTATGGAGAGGCTAAATAGCTCAAGATCCTTGAGTTTTGCAACTGTTCTTTGCTTGATTGTAGTGGTGATGTTCTTATTGTATAGTGAGGGCGGGAGGTTAAAAAATTTTTTAGTATTAGGAATAAAAAGTGGATTCAAGTGTTGCTCTCACTATTTTAAAACTGTTTAATTTTCAAAGAAATTTTACATTTCTTAAATACTTTAATGGGATAAACTTTCTCAGGGATTAAATTTCGTGGATTTCGCAGATTTGGGTGCCATCCACGAAAATCCGCTAAATTAAGTCTCAATGGAAATTTGGAAGGTCCTCATCCGCAAAATATTTCTAAACAGAACTCAAAATATGTCAAATAAATACTATTTGAATGGTTACTTGCATCAAAGAGGCGCAAATAATTTGTATTTCAACAACCAACATGCATGATTTGACAGTAAAAGTCACAAAAATCGTGAAAATATTGCCACCCAATAGTGCCACCCGCGAAATTAAGTCCCTGCGAAAATTTTGAATTTTGCGGATAGGCCAAACCGCGAAATTTAATACCCGCGAAAGTTTATCCCATTAAAACTTTCCTCAAAATTGGAAAATTAACCTCTCTACAATTAATTTGACAATTTTTGGCCCACACAGAAGAGGAGTAAACATTTGTCTCGCCATCATTCTCATTAGGGACCGTCTGGATCTGCATCTTCAACAGACTCCTCTTCAGGCAGCAGTAAACCAGCCGGGACAACATCCGGAACTGAAAAAGAAGATACCGCTGTCAAAGAGGGAATCGACGAGGCAAAAGAAGAGGTTGAAAAATTAAATTGGCAAAAAACAAGCTTTGATGAATTCAATTCAAAGAGTGTTAAAGGAATATCAGGTACGTCAGTCTCTGCGGTTTGCGATAGCGTAAAGATCTGACTCTGACTCTTTTCTTGTTGGCGAGAAAGCCAGACAATACCTACGCAACTTTTCTTATAACGCTATAAAGTGTCACAATTATAAACCTTTTGTTAAAAATTATTTTTCTTTGGATTAGCAAATTATCTTTTGTCTTTTGACGTGATACGGGCAACTCCCAAAATGTGATCACACGTAAAGTAATATAGCCGAGATTTTTAAATCAATGAAAATACGACCATAGGATTATGTGGTGGTTTTGCCCTAGCGACCAAGCCCGGTGGAATTTTGCCCTAGCGACCAAACCTGGTGGGAAGGGGTTACTGAGAAGGCCCAGAGTTGATTTCATTTTAACTTGAATTTCTTTTTTAGGTGGTGTCAACTCTGCTTTGGGTGGTTTAGAAACCTTCTACGATAAATACAAAAAACGTGATAAGATCGGGATGACAATCGCTGCTATCACTTTTTTCTCCGGCATCGCTACAGCTTCTGGAAATCCGATCGGATTACTTATTGCTCTCGGGTTAAACGTGCTCAAAACCGGAATAACAATCGGTCAAAAGGCAAATCAAAAACCTGGAGAATCAGAAGCAGATAAATTGGAGAAGGTGATCAAAAAAGCTTTGAGAGAATTCCGGCAGACTGGTTTGAAAGCTGAATGGAGTGGTTATCAACGGTTAAGTGATTTGTTCTCTGGCAATGTCCAGTTTATGGAAACCTTTAATGAGCAAAAGGAGAGCGACGTTGATGCTGATACAATGAAGGAAATTAAGGAGGGTAAATTGACCCTCTCTGAGGTTAAACAACGTCTATTTGATGTCATTGTTGGTCGATTATACGATGTACTGATGTCTAGTACCACACTCTTGGGTAAAGTTCAATACGAACTTCAACAACAATGCGATTATGATTTAGCTGTCTTCAAATTGAAAGAACGCAACTGGTTCAAAAAGAAGAGAGACCCTGCAAGCATCCCTGAGGAAATAGATGACGAGAAGTTCGCAAAGAATTGTCTGGATTTGTATGAGTTGTACGCCAAGATGAATTTCTACCGTGAGACAAAATTCATTGGTCATTTGAACACCATTGACAAGCTGATGAAGACGAAACTGGATGACAGATTCTCCTTTTTGACTTCTTCTCGATATAGTCCATCGTCAAAACTTGATGCGTACGCCTACAAACTCCTTATCCTCGATATCATTCGCCAGATGAACGAAAACAACAAAGATGTCTTCAAGCCATTGATCAACGTCTTTGGAAACATTAAGATGAGATATATCGCCAACTATTTCATGACCTACTCTAAGAAATACGAATACGTTAAATCTTATTTGGAGAACTTGGACATGAAGGACAGCGAGCTTAAAGATGTAATGTTCTGTAAAACTCAATCATTGACCGGCAGCTGTCGACGCATGATCGTACCACCGACAGGCACCGAAGTCGTTGACGAGAACTTTAAATTCAGATCAGCTCTGGTACCAAAGGAGAGAGTCTTGAGAATCTTTTATAATAAGGATGGCCTTGGTGTTCCAATCAAGATTTTCGGTCCCGGTAATTTGGGAAACATGTTTTGGGATGCCGATACTGATAATCCTGTCAAGAAATATGAAATCAAACCATTCACAAAATCCGATAACACTCGATTTGTCAAAATGTGTGTTAACGAGTTGAAAGCGAAAAAAGAGGATCGTTTACCACTCCACAGAGCTCTTTGCACTGATCAAAATATGGATGTAGCCACTGCTATGCCTAAAGAAGTCAACATCGACACCTTACAATTTGATTCTATCTCAACATGGGAAGGGAAATTTATCAGTTTGGGAACAGATGAAAAGGATATTGCTTATACGGCTCATAAAACGTACACGAAGGGGTCAGGCGCCAACGCTGAGACGATTACTGTCAGATGGGGACCTTTCTACGGAGCAATCAAAATGACCCCAGCTTGTGGAAGTGTCTTCTGGGACAAGATAAAATTCCATCGATACAAGAGTCACGATATGACAGAAGAAGAACAAAGAAAGGTAACAACTGTTAACGATCCTGAGTTTTGCAAAGGTGACAATCTCTTATGCCAAGACAAAGTCATTGATAAATCTTACTTTCTGACCATCTGCAAGGAGCAAGAAATGAAGGGTCATTGCCAGGAGATTCCAATGATTAAAGGTGAAGCCAACAATAAAATCATTGATCTGAAGCGACTTGGAGTGTACATTGAATCGAAGAAAGGTGCAACCGTTACCAACTTGAGCGACAAAAATGATCCCACAATCGCAAAAATGCCTTCCAAGAAATACACATCAAAAGGGAAATTCGATATGGTTGAACGTGATTTCAATGAAGAATTTGATGAATGTGATTGGTGGGTCACTGCAGAAACACAGAGAAATATCGTCAAATACACCAATCTACTGATGAGTATGAAGATTCCTGATGGTGTGACCGTGGAGCTGTATACAAGTTGGAATGCCGGTGGAGAGATGTTTGGTCCATATGATGGCCCCATGACCGTTGATCGTGTAGATGGTAATGATAACGGAGTTGGAAAATCTGCTACCGCTAGTTGGATTAAATCTATCAAAATTATTGAAAAGTAAAAGATGAGAAACCGGGACGCTAGAAATGAAATATTATTTACATATTACAAATACATTTAGCAGTTTAGTAATATGAGTAGACAATTTGAAAATAAAATGTAACACTATATTTTTGTACATAGACATTCGACATTCTGTTAGCAAAGAAGATTTTGAATCTGTATTTTAGCAAATTTCGACCCTGTTTTCTTTAATCTGTTAAAATCTGACTTTTGGATTTTTCGTTATTATTCCAAACCCTTTAGAAAAAAGAATTTCGAATGAGTTTCAATATTGGGCTTTTCCAAAAAAAAAATTTACCCCTACTATAGCCTGGGAATCCAAGCTCATAATTTTAGAAAAAACAAAAAATACCTCACCTCACAAAGTTCTAAAATTATAGAGCTTGGTGCAGGTAGATTAGTCTGACACAGAATGTTATAAACAGTCTGTGTGAACCCTTGATGACAGACTTTCTGAACTTTGGAAACCCAGGCAAACACACACATAATCAACTTACCATAAAAACTCTTTCACAAGCTCTAAAGACTTTCAAAACTACTAAAAACCACATCAAAACATCAGCCACATGTATTTAGACTTCCAGCCAACACTAAATGGATCTATGTTTTCATTTTCATTTGTTTTCCTTTTTTCTGCAAAGTCAGCTTTTTCCATAAATTATGCGCGCGCATCGAAATTATCAAAATGCGCGCGAAAGTACTGCTAAGTAATTCGCCAAAAGCTGGCCAATCAGGCCGAACCTGCATTGCAGGGAAAAATGTCCCTGCAGGCGAGTTACCTGCACCAAGCGTTAAACCAGCAGCAAAAATATCATAAACTAGACTGTGAAAAAAGTTTAACGCTTGGATTCCCAGGCTACCCCTACTATTGAGGATATTGATTTTTTGAAGTAACGAACCCCCTGGATATCCACTTTAAAAAATATGCTCAACTCCTGGTTATCCTCTCTTATAAAGATGCTCCCCCTGGATATTTTTTACTTTTTACAAAAATTGTTAACCCCCTGGATATCCGATATCCTCAACAGGGAGGGCACGGACTATTTCTGGAAAAGCCCATTTTTCGTTTTCTTGATTTGGTCATACTTTGACCATGAATCATAGACGCTCAGAGGAATATTAATTTATCAAGATATTGTATACAAAATCATTTTTGTATTGGAATGGTACAAGTCTTTGCATAATTCCGACACAAATATTCTTCTAAACTGTACTTCTATATTGGGCTAAAATATTAATTTGTAAACGGTTTCTAGGAAAGAAATAGATTCAAATGATTCAATCACCACACATAAATATCTTTTCAACTATGAAACAAATGAAGGAAAAAGATCGGAAATTCAAAAAGAGTTTCCACTCTCAATGTTCTTTCAACCTTTCTTTGGTAGCCTCAGCATCATTATTAAAGAAAATGGCAATCAACAAATTACCCAAAACACCTGCCGACGTAAACAAGATACTATTATAAAAATCAGGTGTTATCGAGTTCATTGGAATAACACTAGCGCGTCTTCCCATCTCTTTGAATGAAAATTCAAACATATCTTCACAGGCTAATGCAATGAAAACATGTACAAAATGGTGACTTTGTCCAAGGGCGTCAAAACGACCTGGATAACGTCTTTCAGGTAACTTGAACACATTCGAAAGTGCCGTCAATAATAAGAAAAGCACGTGCTTAAGATAGATCCGAAGATGTGTTACGTCACAATTATCAGCTAACTCTCCACAGCAGGAAAGTCTATAAAAATACGGTAATGAGTTGACTAAAAATGGCATTAAGCATGAAACTGTTCTGTACAACACTTTAGATTGACACCAGCGATGTCTGGTAGAGCACATTAGGATATTGGTGATAACTGAAGTTGCCAGAGATGCAGTTAGAAACAAATACAACGACGTTGAATCCTCAGAAGTTCCAAGTTTTCTGCAGTAAAAATACATCACTTGTCCTGATCCCAGACCATAAATACTGATTCCAGCATAATCAAAAAAGAAGCATCTGTTACGTGTCTTCTTTGATAGACTGTTTAACGCGTGTGCCAAAGTGCTCATTGAAAAGACGGCTAGAATACCAATAGAAAGGCTCATTAGTGGATAATATAATGGATCTTGCCAATGTCCTTTGAAAGCATGGTAGAAACGAGCCATGAAATATACACAAGCGATGGCATGAGACCATGTGTTGAAACTTTCATTGCATTGACTGTTCAGCGAGTATTGAAGAGTCCTCCAAACGCCTTTATCAGGTGGGCGGTAACCATTTAATATGTAGGGATCATGAAATGATGAATCGATTTCGTCCCTTCGCAATAGTTCTGTTGTTAAAGTGCTTCGAGTAAAGCCCATGGTCTGAAAATAACAAAATGAAGAAATATATCAAAATATCGACCATCTCTACACTTGACATTGCACAGTCATTTTTCAAAATGAAATCATAGGCGGAAAACTTGGCGGAAAACTTGGCAGCAAATTTCTGGCTGCAAAATAAGACTTCCGATTATTATTGATTATCTCTTCAAACTTTTTCGTAAAACAAATCTGCAAATAATAGTTCCTTTTTCGATCAAAACACACAAGAGCATAAACACGACTTTCTCAATCAAATAACTCGTAATCTCACGAATGACAATATCAATCTTAATTACATACTCATGAGAAGTATTTGTAAAGCCATAAATCACTTTGGAAACTACTGCTTTAATTAGCAAAAAGAGTTTTAGTCTAGTAGAATTGGTTCAAAAAAGGCCTTAACTTTAGTAAATCATGGAATTTGACCTTTAAGATATGGGTACAGAATCACAAAAAAACCCACAGGCGTTTCAAAAAGTTTTTTGTACTGCAAACTTAGGACTCGTCACTCAAAAAAAGCAATAGAAATTACATACCCTTGACTTTTAAAACCTTTCTTTTCACTGATTGAAAAAAATCTAGAAAGTCTACATCTGCAAGCAAAAACATTCTCAGTTCATAAATTTCATTTTCCTTCTCTTTCTGTAACCATTTTTTTCACGAAACGAAAAAATGGAAAAAAATCATAAAATCTTAAAAATGAAAACGAAATGATAGAATAATATTAATTCAAGTTTTCTTTATTGAAAAAGTACAATAAACTTTTTAACAAATGGTTGATATGACAACACTGGGGGACATAATATCAACATTTTATGAGAAAGACTAAACGTGAATTTTTCACCACTAGGAAAAAAGTTCAACAACCCCTTATCCCAATTCAAACTACTTAGAGCACTGATCAATAGATTTTTGAAATTTCCTCCACCCAAAGGCAGAAATTTTCTGACCCTTTTGGTTTTTAATTGGCTCATTGGCTAAATAATCCGACAAACAATCCGAAATGGGTGTATCCTAACCATTACGTTTAAACACCCCCTTCTCACAGACCCACTGGTAACCCTTCCCACTGGAAAAATTGGCCAAAATATCGTCCCCGGTGGAAAATTTTCAACCAATCCTCACTGCAAAATATTTACTATTTATCTCATCCCACTGTATTTTCTTACTTAAAAACAAAAGAATTGAATCAATCCCCACCGAGTTTCAGTCCGTTCTTTTTATCCCCAATTGCTGAAAAAATTCTACTGGGTCTGTGAGAAGGGGGTGTGCTTAAGGGCTCTGACCATAGTGAATTTTTCATAATTGCCGTGTTTAAAACGTGTTTTCTGACTGATGTAACCAACAAAACTATGGCATGTTATACATTTTCTGTTAGACAAACTATTCCTGAATCTGAAAATTCAAAATTTGCATTGAAAAATTTGATGAAGAAGAAAATGAAGAATTTTGCGAGGAAGAGTATTTCAACTTTGAAGAGCTTAGTTTCGGCGAAGAAAAAACATTTTGAAAAGATTTTCACAGTAGATGGTGTATCTTTAACCGAACAATAAAAATTTTTGCGGAAAGTTTTTGTAAATGCTTCTTTGTCTCGAAATCTTCAAAATAGTGGTTTTTCAACAATTTTTCATCTAGATTTTGCTTAAAAAAACAGTCATAACTTTTGACACATCTTTTTAGAAAAAATTTCCGCAAAATTTAAAATAGTTCAATTCTTTGCGGACAGTGTAAAGAAATTTTGAAACAAAAAAGTTAATTACCCATTGTTTTTAATCGGCATATTTTTCATAATCTGGCGAGAGGTTTTACTTTCAATCTGGCGTTTGTGTGAGAACCACGCGGGTCACGCGTTTCGCTTCGGAAATAAGTGGCTTCATTTCGCATCCAGGAGTTTCGGGTCTATGATCTTAACTAATGTAATCAACACACCGATAAAATCAAAATATTTAAGAAATCCTGCTGGGTGCTCTAAAATAAATGGGATTCATAGGATAGAAGGATAATTCTTGAAAAAGCAAATGGCCAAAAAAAAGGGGGGAGCAGAATACCATCGATGGAAATTTTTCAAAAAGCAGGGTCGCTTATCAGGTCTCTGATCATACTTACAGATCTATACTCGTTGAGTTTTCACACCAAACTTTTCTGAACCAAAAGAAGCACAACTTTTAAGATTTAAGTTAAGAGGGTAGAAATAAGAGAGAAAAGTATGAATTATATGATAAGCTGCCCTGACATAATATCCCGGGGGGGGGGCCAGCTGGGCAAAAGGACCGACGGGTATGTGCGGGTCCTAAGGGTACCTTTTCCAACATCTTTAAAATGCACTGTAAGGGTCGGGAAAACTAGAGATGCACTGTAAGGGTAGAAATTTCAGAAAATTTCAGAAAATTCTTGAAAAACCTAGATATTTTGACCAAAAATGCTAGAATTTTGACCATTTTTTGCACGAAAGAGATCGAAAATTTGGGGATAATGCACTCTAAGGGTATGATTTTCACTGATTTTTGCTGCACTGTAAGGGTGCAATTTTAAAAGCCAATTTTTGGCCCGCACATACCGTCAGTCCGCAAACCCAGTGCCCCCCCGGGCATAATATTTATCAAACCTTACTAATACCATAACATGTTGTACATTCTACACGTAATATTTGGTGTTTCAAATAAATGAATGGGTATAAAAATAGTTTACTCCAGTAGCTTTCAAATTATTCAAGGCCCAATCGTAGCAAAACAAACCAAAAGATTAGTGACCAGACCTTGAAAATCAAAATTTCTGAAAAAGTGAAAAAAAACCCCGGATATTCTTCTAAGGAACAAGTGTGTTGCACTTAAGGGCTCTGACCATAGTCAGAAAATTGATTTAAGTATCTGAACATGAAAGTTATGTTTTAGATTTTTTAACACTTTTAACTAAGAATTGCCTTTATAAATTGCTTTTTAATCAAACCCCTTAAGAGTAATTGAGAACTTAATTGCAAAAATGACGTTTATGAACTTTAAAAAGACGTTAATAATATGTTGCATCGGCCTCTTTTATTAAAACTGATAAGTTTTAATGGGTAATTAACCTTTTTGTTTCGAACTTTTTTCAAACTGTCCGCAAACAATTGAACTATTTAAAATTTTGCGGAAAATTTTTCTAAAAAGGTGTGTCAAAAGTTATGACTGTTTTTTTAAGCAAAATTCAGATGAAAAATTGATGAAAACCACTATTTTGAAGATTTCGAGACAAAGAAGCATTTACAAAAATTTTCCGCAAAACACCATCTACTGCGAAAATTTTTTCAAAATGTTTTTTCTTCGCCGAAACTAAGCTCTTCAAAGTTGAAATACTCTTCCTCGCAAAAGTCTTCATTTTCTTCTTCATCAAATTTTTTCAATGCAATTTTTGAATTTTCAGGTTCAGCAACAGTTTGTCTAACAGAAAATGTATAACATACCATAGTTTTGTTGGTTACATCCCCGTGGGGGGGGGGGGGTACTAGGGCAAGATGGGTTACGGGGAAGCTCCGCTGGTCAGGGTACCTTTTTTAACCTCCACGAGTCCCAGGTAGGGTCGCAAAAACACCAAAATAGAAAAATCAGTCCCTCGTAGGGTGCATATTTTTGGAAAATTTGGGGAAAAAGTAGAGAATTTTGGAATTTCAGTCCCATTCAGGGTCACTTTTTTCACAAATTTCTAGTCCCACGTAGGGTCCATTTTTCGAACCTCGGCGGAGCACCCCTGGACAAGGGTAGTACCCCCCCGGTTACATCAGTCAGAAAACACATTTTAAACACGGCAATTATGAAAAATTCACTATGGTCAGAGCCCTTAAGTCAAATCCGATCATTTTTGACGCCTCCAGACTGCCCCCAAAGTTTTAGCCTCGTTTTGGCGAAAAAGTCGTCCCCAGATCTCAAAAATCAGAATTATTGAAAATTGAAAAAGACACCCCTAAATATTCAACCAAGGAACAAGTGTGCCAAAGGGGTGCCAAATTTCAGCCAAATCTGACGATTTTTGGATTCTCCAGGTTGCCCTAAAATTCTTTGTGATAGAAAGACACACACAAACGCACGCACATTGTCAGATTCTAGCACAACTTAAGAATAAAGTGCTCGCTCTTAAAAATACCCTCAACAGTTCTACTATAAATTCATAGTTCTACTCAAATGAGATTTTTTTTATTCCGGTTTTATTCATATCACCTTGAATTACATACGAATTTATTTTGCAATGCAGATAATGTCACTTTCACAGATCCCAATTTAACAGTTTGATTTACTTTGTAGCTCATTGGAGTGTTCTGAGAGTTTTTTTTCGTGAACTTTCCAATTAGATACTTACAAGGGCGCCCCCAAGGGCCTTACAAGAGCAAACTGTGGAAGTGAGATCTGCGAAAGTGACTTTTATAACACTTGAAAGTCTTGCTCAATGGGTGCTAAATCCACATAAACTCATGAAGAGAAAATATCAAAAATAAATTTCAAATAAATATTAAAAATCTAAATAAACTTCAAAGATTTACTACATCCGTTTGACACTAAATACACCTTTCCCGTAATTCAAATTTCTCAGAAATGGCCCGGGAAAATGTGCGCTCCACCGTTGTGTATAAAATTGTTTGGGAGGTAAAAAACGCGTTTTTGCCTGCGAGGGGTTAGGGAAATTGGGGTTTGAGCCTCTAACTTTTGACAGCGATCTTCTTTTGGCAAAATATTTTCAGGGTGGTATAATATCATGAATAGGTTGAACATACTAAAATTTGAGGGGATTTTGTTCGACAGAACTTAAGAAAAGCTCAAAAAACCAACTTTCCCTAAGGGAACGCAGGCAAAACGGGTTTGTTTACCTCCAGAGACCAAACGGTGGAGAGCATCAAAATAATGCGCGCGCATTAGTTTTACGAATTACGGGAAAGGTGTATTCATGTTTTCCCTTGTTTTATCGTTTCTGTCTTTTCAAAACAAAACATTCGAATTTTGAGGAAAACATTCGAAAGCGCATTCGTTAACATGCAATGTCTTCTTTTTTTTCAATCGAACGTAAGGGAGACAGATACGGTATTATCCCCGTATTATCTTACTCCCACGTGATGTCTTTTAACCAATAAAATCGCTAGAATCTTACTGATGCGGGATAAATCCATATAAAACAAGAAGCCGGAGCGGCGTGAAGGTCCAGCTGACGTAGCAATAACCGAATGTCGTTCGTACCGGGTCCCTGAGAACACAGGCTCATTTGTAAACGAAATGGGTGATGGCATGGAGTTTTCATGTGGCTAATATTCTTATGTAGTTCTTAGTTGTTTTTTTTCTTAGTTTTTTTTTAATTTTTAATTTTTTTCTTAGTAGTTTTGAGGGTTTCTGAAGTTTGATAAAGGGGTCTTATGGTAAGCTAATATGGTGTCTGCGTTTCTTAGTTGCATCAGTCTCTAAAACTTTGTATGCCATGAGGTAAGGATTTTTTTCTTGTGATACATTCACGAATAGCGTCGAATCGTTGAAACTAAGAAGTCTAAAAATATTCCAAGCTAAGATCTGAAATAATAAGAACACCCTCTTCTTATAGTTTCGTGTAGTCTCTAATATTTTGGTGTTCTAACAAAAAATATATGTTCTATTTGCAAATATTATATAAAGTGAGAGAAAAGATACTATGGCTTGTATAGAATGTACACGAAATATAAATCTTTTAACAACAATTTCTTTCACCGTTTTTTTCTGCTTGAGATTATGATAAATTAATGGTAGAGAGTAGGAAAATGAAGGACACTACTAAACTACCAGTCGCCTGAGATTGCTCGGGAAACGAAAACAGGCCCGCTGGCGATGCTATGATCGTGTGTGATATACTAAACGTTTTTTATAAGAACATCACAAATCTTTAAAGCCTTCGGGTGTTCTTACGAACTTTCTGAGTTTTAAGCCTAAAAATGTTCTTCACATTTTGGCCATCGAAGCCTTATGTTCTGATAGAGTTTGTTCTTATAAAAAAACGTGTATATACATAAAGATTATATGATGGTGTAATCTTTCGCCATCCCCTTTTTGACACGAGAATGCTTATCAACGCATTTTAAAGCTTCTCAGATTCTTGTGTACTAGTCTAAAATAGAATAATCTACCTTGTTATGGAGCTGAATATCCATTATAAAGAATTTACTTTTAGTGAAGTGTGTAATAAATCAGCAATTAACTTGATCATTAGGAAAAATTATTTTGACACTGATTCATGATAGAGCGAAAGTCTATGAAAAGATGTTGATGAAACTGGAGGGAAAACAAGGGACTGCTTGAAGCATGTTAGCTAATCAAAAACAATCTTTTCTACCCTCCATACTTAAAGAAGTTGAGCGTAGGGAGGAAGCTAATCTGGAGAAAAACCTTAAATGGTGGCGTTTGTATTCTGATTGGCGTTTCCATGGCTTTGATTCGACAAATAGATACTACACAGCTCTCGACGAACAAAAGTCTGACTACCCTTTTTTTGATATAGCTGTTCTATATTATGATGATAATGAAAGCAAAGTTAAGCGTCTTAGCGTAACACTTTGTATGGAGATATCGCCACAAGAAGATGGCCTATTATATGACCATGAGTCATGCCGCTGGTTTAATATAGAAACAATTTGGGATATCGAGGGCTTCCAGACTACTCTATACTCTGGCACTGTGGGACATTTATTTCCCGAAGTGACTAGTCCAACTTATTCAGAACAAATATCAGTGAGCACAAGAGAAGTGAACGATCAAAATAAACTTGTAGATTTTCCTTTAGATTTAACGTTGCTATATTCGGCGATCAAGAAAAGTCAATCTATTGGTGATGTGCTCCTACTTTGTTTTGATGAAGAGAGCGGATACGACAACATTTATGTCTCTCTGATCAAATTTGACGAACAAGGGATCACTTTATATAAAAGTATAACCATACCGATAGGGGAACATCAAGTTTCATTTTCAGATCATTCTATAGGTTTAGATTGGCATGATGAGCACGTTGATCCAAATATATTTCTTGATTTCGAGGCAGAAAGAATCTATTTTACAGGTCATGGTGGACCTCGCGACGATTACGACTGTCACTTGACTTTGTTAAGTTGTTTTGACTTTTCAGGAAAACATTTATTCTCATTCACAGTCGGCGATGACAAGACGAAATCAGAATCTTTCTCATTCTTTACTCAAGTCCACGGCTCAGTTTTTGTCTCTGTAACCTCACACAAGATGGTTCAACTTTTAAAGGTGACTGAAAAGGGAATTCTTACAATGAAGGAATCTCAGCTGTACATAAATGTCGAATTTAACGTTAATTATACAAATTATAGAGCCTATAGATTGATGAAGCAATTTGAAAGATATTTGTTATGTGTTGGCATAACAACAAGAAATGAAAGATACGAAGCCAAGAGTACAAGCTACTTCGTGTTTGACATCTCGAATGGTGAAAAAGTCTACCATTGTGTTTTAGATGGTCCCAGGGTCTGGAAGCTGGTTTTCAACAAGGATATGAGCGAATTAATGTATAGATCAAGTGATATTCATGGTATATTTAATTTTCGAAAATCAACACTTATTGATGGGACCAGTTTGAAGCACAAAGCTAGACTTGCATGTTTGAAATCTTTCACGGATGAATATTTGAGTTCAAAATTACCGAAACACCTTCTACAATATCTTGGTATAACCTGTTAACAACTTTTATTGAAAAACATACATGACTGAGAAACATTATTTAAAATTTTTTTATTTTTGCAGTATTATAATTTGGAACTAGTTTAACTAATTATTCTAATATTTAAGACAAAGTTTTACCTCTAGCTGGCGAGCGAAGAGAGTGTTATTTTGTGATGTTTAAATGGAGCTACGAATATGGGGTATCTTCAAATATCCAAATGTATCTAAAGACAAGTCAGTATGATCAAATCTAGTAATATTAGTTTGCTCCTAGATCTGCTCCTCACACCACATGTTTATTTCCTGTGGATTTCAATTCCTCTGTAAAAAACTGTATGGTACTCCATTTTCCATTGTTCCTGAATGTAAAAACAACGTTCTAAATCGAGTAAGTGTTATTAATCGACTTTCAGGTAACTGCAATTCAATTTTTTTGGTTAGTAAAGGCAACTTTCAGAATAATATAGGGCCAATATAAAGCAACAAGATAAATCGCAAATTAGGAGGTTGAGTATTATTTGATATTTCATAAATTTTAATTCTAAATCTATCATTATTTACAGTTTAAAAAATTGTACAATTTATAATCAATCAAAACGAGTTTAAAAAAATCTGAATAAGAAAATGTGTAAGAAATGTATCAATAATTTTACATAATGAATGAAATACATAGTCCCACTAAATGCATCAGAATACACGCTTCTTTTTTTACAAGAATATCTTCTATAAGAATATCAGGGTGAAAATTAACAAAAGAGATATAGTGTACTTTCTTTTGTGTATGTATACGTATATTAGAACTACTCACTTAAGTTGTCTAAAAAGGAAATTTTTCTCTGAAATAATAAGAATACGTTACGAATATTTCACCTGGAATTTTGGCAATTTCTTAAGAATACTTGACCCTCAGTCAAAGTACATTACTGATATTCTTATTAAAAAAACGTGTACAAGAGCACCGTTTACCAAAGCAAGTTCCTTATAAAACAGAAGAATATAATATCATTTTGGGGAATCCTTTTATTAGACATCATGGAGTTCTGATGTCACTGGATTAGTACTTCGATAAATTTGCACTTTTGTTGAAAGAATATTGTTCACTTACGACCAGCGATGGTTTGATAGCATCAAAATCTTTGCAGCCTGAAAACATAGCAGTATAATATTTTTAAGTTTCAATGATACAGTATTCAGATACCTTATCGGGCCTTTTTATGGGGTCAAGTTGAACATTTTACAAGAATTTTTGTCATTGGATTAGTCGTTAACTATTCAAACAAAAACTTTTATTATATTTTTCTAAAGAACGCGTCATCTCTATTGTTTTGAATAACCAATTATGTGAGAATGTTATAAAAACTTCAACACAACTGTTTTTGTGCCGACCCTTAATGGCGTTATTTTTTGGCCTGTGGTAAACACAAGGCTAGTTTTTAATGAAGTCTTCAAAAAATTACCAACGAAGTTCGAGAGATTTAATGAAAATTTCAGTTTATCTTGACTATTTAGCTGACAATTCAGCCACTTTCATAGGTTTTGGCTTTATTAAGGCTCAATTGGCATTATTACCTTTAAAGGAAGAAATTTTGGCGGTAAGAAAATATGGCGGATTTGGCGAATTTCGCCAAAATCCGACAAATTAAGTTCCAACTAAAATTTATTTTTGGCTCCATCTGCCAAGTTAAATTCCCGCGAAATTTATTTTATTTAACGCATTCCCCAAATTGGTGCTCATTTGATAACGATTTTGGCCAAAAATATCCTGCAAACGCCAAATTAAACTCCCTCTGAAAATTTTTTTTCGGCCATCCGCCAAATTAAAATCCCGCCAAAATTTCTTCCTTTAAATGACAGTGGCGGATTATGGGCCGACGTATAGAGGGGCAAAGCAAGAATGGCCGATAGGTACTTCAAGACAATTCATCTTCTTTAAAGGAGACAAAATTATAAATCTAATGATTAAAGAATCAAAATTTTGAACAGACACTTTGGCAAAAGAAGTCACAGTGCTAAACCCCAGCTTACCAACAAGATCGAGTTTGAAGCCAAATGCTTTTAATAAAAGTTTATACCTGCCAGATACATAGATCTTCGGAATTCAGAGTTCAAGATTTCTAGCGCTTTAAGTGTACCCGATGATCCCTTAAACGAAAAGAGGGAGTGACTCTGTAATGATGTATAAATAAGTAAGAACGAGGGGGGAAATAGTCATGTACAGTAAAACAAAAATACCAATAATGTAAAAGTATAATTCTTCGATGGCCAAAGTATTAACAAGTTAAGAATATTTTAAGCCTCCGCGGACTCCAAAACACCCAATTTCCTAGAAAAATGGAAAGAATCATCACAAAATGGTAAAATACAAACATTAAGAACATTATTAGGCATTAAACTCAAAATGTAAAAAACATCCAAAGACATAAAAAATTATGAATGCTCTTATAAAAAACGTGTAGTAATTGAAAATGGATCAAACCTTATAAGAATAAGCCCATAACAATGGTTCCTTGACAAATACTTTAGAAGCACCACGAGCAAGTGCCTTGATGATATCTGTTCCTTTGCGTATGCCACCGTATAGGTATATTGGTATTCTCCGTTTGATCACATCTGCAATTTCTGGCAATGCATCAATCTGAAGCAAATGATAGTGGAATACAAAATACATAGTACTAAGACATATACCAAAGACTCAATTTCCAATAGAATAAACTCATCTTTGACCCAGTTATCAGTCGAGTTGAGTAGAGGACATTTTCCCTAAGTACGATTTCGACAAACTATTCGGTATTCGAGAGAAACCAAATAGAAAATATATAAATACTTTGGTAATAAGCCCTAATCGAGTTTTGAAGTTTATATACCGCAGTCAATTGATCTATAGTATTTTGACATGTTATAATGATGCCATCAGGTTGATAATCAAGACATTCTAATGCATCATCTTTGCTCATAACACCTGTTATTAGGACTGGTAGCCGTGCTTCTGATTTCACTTTCTTTATCATGTTGAAATTACTGTGACGAATATCTATCACCAATCCGTTGTATTTTCGTTTGTCAAGCTTCTCTTTGTCAACCTTTTCATTTTCGATTTCCAAATAACAAGCTTCTAAAACAATACAGTGTATTCTCCAATCACGCACGGAAACACAAATTTGTTCGAGCTAAAGAACTTTCGAGTTATGGAGTAAGCTTGTTCGAGTTAAGGATACATTTGAGTTAGAAGTTCGAGCTAAAGAGGCTCTACTTTATTATATAAAGCCATTTTATTGAAAACCTTTTTAATTTGAAGAGTTAATAATTTTGTGGTGAAACCTTTCAACTATGTAGATAAATATGGTGTTGGATAAAGTACAGTAAAAAGCGAGTAAGGTTATTACCTTTGACATTACATATGGATATCATTTCATGTGTATCTTCATGGTCTAATAAACAAATCGGCATCAAATCATTCATTCTTTCGAAAGGAGGTAATCCACACAAACGTCGCGGTCGTAGTCGTAACCTTTGTTGAAAAAGAAAGAACAAGTTCGATGAAGCTTTCGATTTAGTTCTACTATAGCCAAAAATATCCACATCAATTAAATGAATTCAAAATAATTCCGAAAATATTATCTTTATCGATACTTTTGGAAACCTTTTGAAGTTAACCTTTGTTGATTTGTTTAATTATTTTCTTCAAACCTTTGAAAAGCTTCTTCATAAATCCTTTCGATATCTTCATCTATCGGAAAGCCATATTGTTTTGCACCTTCCTTGATGTCTGCAACACATATTGGAGCTTCTGGAGTAAGCTTCCAATGCCTGAAGTCAATTCAATTTAAAATTTAAAATTCATATATCTTGAAAAATCAAGAATCCAAAAAGTAATACTTATAAAGCGTTTTGAAAATACATTCTGAGCCAAAAGGCGTGCATAGATAATGTCTTTTATGTTAGGAGTCAATTTGAATTTATTTTATTTAGCAAATGCAACTTAATATACTCGAAATTTTTAGTAGCTGTAATATCTGTTACCACTTACCGCACAATTTTGGGCTTGGAATAAATTCCAAATTGACTTTCATGGTATATCAGTGTTGAATTGATGTCGCTAATCCTTCTACAACCTAAAGTTGAATGATGATAAGATACACTATCTTTGAGTAGAAGAAATGAAACAATTTTTCAAACTATTGCATGCAATTATGAATTAATACACCCCTTTGTCACAGACCCGCTGGGAAATTTTAACTTCATCCCGATTCGAAATTCAATGTTTGAAAATTGCACTCCGAAGCCATCCTCACTGGATTTTTTAACCTTTGGACCAATAGAATTTCTATTCCCATTGAGATTTCAATAAAAACTTTTATCCCCGTTGGGGAAAAAGTTTCACGGGGCTGCGAGAAAGGGGTGTATAAATTGAAATTCTTAGTACTCATCCTTACCAGTTAGCCTCATGATAGATTTCAGCTCATCTGTTATATGTTGCAAGACCTCTTGTACCCCTTTACTGCCATTATACGA
The DNA here is from genome assembly GCF_902728285.1 of Clytia hemisphaerica. Lineage (NCBI taxonomy): Eukaryota > Metazoa > Cnidaria > Hydrozoa > Leptothecata > Clytiidae > Clytia > Clytia hemisphaerica. The sequence continues at coordinate 1,726,061 of NW_027104530.1, forward strand.
CAAACCATAAACTACTGGGCGCCCGATGAAAACACCATTCGCACCTAGGAAAGAAACATTATTAGAAATATTAGATCAAGCAACAAATCACTGAAAGTCTAGATTAGGCTTTGACATGTATGGCTATACAACATTAAAGAATATAAAAAGTGACCATTGATATGAATTTATGAAATCTTCATGATAAAAACTAAAAGACAATACCAACAAAACTACCGCAATTTCCAAATCATCCAGTATTTAAAATTTCATATCAAATCCCATTCACTCCTTGGAGGTGGATACTTTTCGAAATGGTCAGTTTTTATAGTTCGACTTCAAATGCATATATCTATGTATAGTGTATCATTGTTAGGCCAAAAATTATAGTCTCGGTATTGGATGCTTACCCAATGCCAGAGCTTTGAACACATCACTTCCTGATCGAATACCACCATCAATATAAACTGGTATTCGGTGACCAACTGCTTGAACCACTTCTGTTAGTACATCGATCTGTTAATTATGTCAAGTACACTATAGTAATGCATTAATGAAATGCACATCTACTGCAGTTCTAGCTTATTTACGAAGAGAACATTGTAAAAAGACTCCTGCTAAAGAAATAAGGCAACCGAAAATCTTATTTTATTAGGTCAGATTTGAGTCTTTTGAAGTTTATTTAAGCTGAATTTAAGTCCATTTGCTTAAGTGTGTACACCTTTTTTTACTAACGAGTGAAACCACTCTAAAAGGATTAAACCTGCATGGTTTCATAGTGTCCTCCAGGGTTTGTCCCCCCCACCAAATTCTTGATTTCTTTAAATCTCCCCGCTCTTTTTCTAGTCTCCCCCCTCTTTTTTTGCTTTCCCCCAGAAAATTCTGAAAAATATCAGTTCCCCCCGTATACCCATATAAATTTATCTAAAATTTCAACCTGACACAAACGTAAATATTTGGTGCAAAAGGAATACTAAACAAAATAGAACGAAAATGGGTTAATGTAAACAAACATGCTTAGTAAAGCAGACTTAAAACATCAATGAAATGATTTCTGAGATAAAGTTTAAGATAAAGTCCCCCCTCCAGATTTGCCAACTATCGATGTTTCCTGCTCTTTTTCTCGCCCCCTTTACTATTCAAATTTTCATTGACTACACTGCATTATAAGTGGAAAAACCCCGAAGGGGGGGCACTGACCTTGACGACCGACGGGGACGTGCCGCTGGAGTTTCAAAAGTCGATCCTGTCAGAAATGAAATTTGATGAAAAATAGACCCTGTCAGAAGAAAAATTCGATGAAAAACCTATCCTGTCAGATTCTACTGGGAAAAACCTATACCCTGTCAGATTCGACACTGAAAAACCGACCAAAAGAATCGACGACGAGAGTTATGAAATTACAAAGTAAACATATCTTTAATATTATTCAAAATCATCACTCTCTACTTCCACAAAATGTGTTTCAAAGCTAGAAAGGTCATACAATATTATAGATGTACAAGAACAAATAGAACGCTAAAGTTTCAAAATACGTAATAATGAACGTAGATAAATTTCAGATATCCGTTTCAAGGATTACCGTAGGATCACATAAGATTCCGATTCCCGCTCTAGCATTACTGGCGCTTTTCCGGGACCATTCCGCTAGTTTTCCCGGGCATACCGGCAGAAAAAAGTGAATTAATCCAAGCTGGCAAATCATAAAACGCAAAAAAGAAGTAATGTTTTGATTTATTTTTTCAATGAAACAAGTTGGCCGATTATAAAAATAATCAAAACATAACTTCTTTTTTGCGTTTTTTGATTTTGATTTTTCAACTAGTCGGAGCTAACTATCATCTGTTTTCAAGTGGCAAGTGGAGTGTTATAGCAGGAATCGGAATCTTATGTGATCCTACGGTAAGGTTCAAAATCAGAACTGATGAAGTCTAGGTTTGAAAGGACTATTTTGCAAGTATAAGCTTTAAAACGACGCTTTTACAGAGAGGACGAGAGGATGTCAATGAGACTAATACAGAAGAGTCGAGAGTATTGTTCTGTTCTACAGCTGTTCTAAGCCTACAACCGAATGTCTCAACGATATGGGAAGAAACAAAACATAACAGTTGAAATAAAAAATCTGAATCAAAATCTGGAAACAGTGTTGTTAGTACCACTATTCAGCTGAACATTTATTCTAAATAGTTCAATAGAGGTATCTTTGAAATTAGCCTCGATCCCTTTAAGAGGGCGCAATGGCGGGCGTGTGGTGCGAGACAACAGCAGCAAAGCGCCTGTGTTGGCCGTGCGATAAGTATTTGCAAAAAGCTGTTTGCCCCTCGCAGGGGTCTGCTCACCGCCGCGTCAAAACGATTTGCAAAATAACTCTACATGCAAAAACGGCAAAAACAGACCCCGTCAGTCACACATCGTGAAATTGCGCCCCTGTCAGATCAGAATTTTAGATACCCTGTCAGTAATTCTGCAACACTGAAAAAGGTACCCTGACCAGCGGCACGTCCCCGTACCTATTTTTGCCTAAGTACCCCCCCCCCGGGGGAAAAACCGTGGAATGACCTGGAATGAGAAAATCTCTTACAGTAGCTGGTACACCATCGAGTTGCCTTCCACCATGATTAGAAACAATGATACCTTGGACATCATGGTCTAAACATTTCCCTGCATCTTCTCTTGTCATTATACCTAAAATCAGAGAGTTTCGGAAAGAATATTTGAGATATGATGATTTAAGATTTGGCGATTGGTTTTAAAGTTGGATCTGACAATAAATTTATGAAAAATATAAAATGTTACATTGCAGTACATTGCAGTGATAAAGAGACGAAGCATAAAAGGCCATGACCATAAGAATTAAATGCGGCTGAAAACAGATAGAAAAATGAAAACTGTTACTATATATAAGAATAAAAACCAATTTGTCTTTTAATTTTCTTTAAATAAAAATCAATCTCTTACCTTTTAAATAAATTGGCAGGGTAGTAACTGAACGTAGCCATTTCAAATCATCCCAACTCAGGCTACTTTTAAAATTACTTTGAACATAACTTTTGAGACTTTCATTTGTGTGTGATAGCAGCCCCTTGAAATTTTCAAATTTCATACTGCTCGCAATACCAAATTTATTTTTCACGTCAGCAATCCGATTTCCAATGGTAGGTGCATCCACTGTCAATAATATAGCTTTGAAGCCAAGATTTTCGGCTCTCTTAATAAGTGCTTCAGAGAATTGTATATTTTTGTAAATGTATAGTTGCATCAAGTAAGTGCAGTCAGGAACAGAAATTTTTAATTTCTCATAAGTTGTAGTACATGTAGTACTGACTCCCATGCAAGTCCCTTTGGCAGCAGCAGCTTAAAATAATCATTTAAAAGAGTTTTGATTGATATACCGGGTGCACCAAAAAAAAGTATACAGGTTTGTCGAGATATTGTGAGCTCCAGGATTTATATTTTTCGTTCATTATTTTTTTATTGTATAGAGGATGCTCTAACTTGAATTTTGAGCTATTATACATTAAATTTGAAAAAGTAGTTCGAAAGTTATTGCTAAAAAATTCGTTGTTACTAAAAGAGGTAACGAGTGGTAACGAGTGGTAACGATGTGGTAACGAGTGGTAACGATGTGGTAACGAGGTGGTAACAAGTGGTAACGATGTGGTAACGAGGTAACGAGTGGTAACCAGTTGAAAACGGTGGCCCTAAGTCTCCAAATTTGAATTTCTCGATTCTGGTGTTTTTGCAACGGATGCTGATGGCTATTGAGGTTCTGCAGCAGGACCTGGCAGATCTGGTGAATGTGCAGTAAGAATTGGAGATTTAGGGGAGTGTTATGGTGGAGTTGATGGATCTGGTGAATGTGACGGTAAAATTGGTTGTTTGGGTGAATGAAATGGTGGAATTGATGGTTCTGGTGAATGTGAATCAAAGATTGATGGTTCTGGAGGTTCTGCATCAGGAGTTGGTGATTCTGGTGAATGTGCATCAGGAGTTGGTGGTTCTGGTGAACGTTATGGTGGAGTTGATGATTCTGGTGAATATAATGCTGGTGTTGATGGATCTGATGAATCCAATCGTGGAGTTGGTGATTTTGGTGAATATGCATCAGGAGTTGATGCTTCTGGTTAATGTACAGCAGGAGTTAATGGTTCTGGTGAATGTACAGCAGGAGTTGGTGGTTCTGGTGAATGTGCAGCAGGAGTTGATGCTTCTGGTGAATGTGCAGCAGAAGTTGATGGTTCTGGTGAATGTGCAGCAGGAGTTGTTGATTCTGGTGAATGTGCAGCAGGATTTGGTGGTTCTGGTGAATGTGCATCAGGAGTTGGTGGTTCTGGTGAATGTGCAGCAGGAGTTGGTGGTTCTGGCGAATATGCAGCGGGAGTTGGTGGTTCTGGTGAATGCAATGGTGGAGTTGGTGGTACTAGTGAATGTGCAGTAGGAGTTGGTGATTCTGGTGAATGTGCAGCAGGAGTTGGTGGTTCTGGTAAATGTGCATCAGGAGTTGATGCTTCTGGTGAATATGCAGCAGGAGTTGGTGGTTCTGGTGAATGTGCAGCAGGAGTTGGTGGTTTTGGTGAATGTGCAACAGGATTGGTGATTCTGGTGAATGTGCAGCAGGATTGGTGATTTTGGTGAATGTGCAGCAGGAGTTGATGCTTGTGGTGAATGCGATGGTAGAGTTGGTTGTTTTGGTGAGTGCAATGGTGGAGTTGATGGTTCTGGTGCATGCAATGGTAAAGTTGGTTGTTTTGGTAAATGCAATGGTGGAGTTGATGGTTTTGGTGAATTTGCATCAGGCTTTGATTATTCTGGTAAAGGTGCATCAGGAAATAATGGTTCTGGTGAATATGATAGTGGAGTTAATGGATCTGGTCAATGTGATAGTGGAATTGATGGTTCTGGTGAATAAAATTCAGCAAAACTATCAACTCCTACAGCCATTCATCACAACCTTCAATGCCACCATCAAATTCACCAGAACCATCAATGCCAACATCAAATTCACCAGAACCATCAAATCCTGCAGCACATTAACCAGAACCATCAACTCCTTATGACCATTCACCAGAACCGCCAACTCCTGCTGCACATTCACCAGAATCGCCAACTCCTGCTGCACATTCACCAGAATCACCAACTCCTGCTGCACATTCACCAGAACCACCAACTCCTGCTGCACATTCACCAGAATCACCAACTCCTGCTGCACATTCACCAGAACCACCAACTACTGCTGAACATTCACCAGAAGCTTTAACTACTGCTACACATTCACCAGAACTACCAACTACTGCTGCACATTCTCCAAAACCATCAACTCCACCATTGCATTCACCAAAATAACCAACTTTACCATCACATTTACAAGAACCACCAACTCCTGCTGCACATTCACCAGAACCACCAACTCCTGCTGCACATTCACCAGAATCACCAACTCCTGCTGCACATTCACCAGAACCACCAACTCCTGCTGAACATTCACCAGAAGCTTTAACTACTGCTACACATTCACCAGAACTACCAACTACTGCTGTACATTCTCCAAAACCATCAACTCCACCATTGCATTCACCAAAATAACCAACTTTACCATCACATTCACCAGAGCCACCAAATCCTGCTGAACATTCACCAGAAGCTTTAACTACTGCTACACATTCACCAGAACTACCAACTACTGCTGCACATTCTCCAAAACCATCAACTCCACCATTGCATTCACCAAAATAACCAACTTTACCATCACATTTACAAGAACCACCAACTCCTGCTGCACATTCACCAGAACCACCAACTCCTGCTGCACATTCACCAGAATCACCAACTCCTGCTGCACATTCACCAGAACCACCAACTCCTGCTGAACATTCACCAGAAGCTTTAACTACTGCTACACATTCACCAGAACTACCAACTACTGCTGCACATTCTCCAAAACCATCAACTCCACCATTGCATTCACCAAATAAACCAACTTTTACCATTCACATTCACCAGAGCCACCAAATCCTGCTGAACATTCACCAGAAGCTTTAACTACTGCTACACATTCACCAGAACTACCAACTACTGCTGCACATTCTCCAAAACCATCAACTCCACCATTGCATTCACCAAAATAACCAACTTTACCATCACATTCACCAGAACCACCAAATCCTGCTGCACATTCTCCAAAACCATCAACTCCACCATTGCATTCACCAAAATAACCAACTTTACCATCACATTCACCAGAACCGCCAACTCCTGCTGCACATTCACCAGAACCACCAACTCCTGCTGCACATTCACCAGAACCACCAACTCCTGCTGTTCATTCACCAGAACCACCAACTCCTGCTGAACATTCACCAGAAGCTTTAACTACTGCTACACATTCACCAGAACTACCAACTACTGCTGCACATTCTCCAAAACCATCAACTCCACCATTGCATTCACCAAAACAACCAACTTTACCATCACATTCACCAAAGCCATCAACTTCTGATGCACATTCACCAAAACCATCAACTCCACCATTGCATTCACCAAAATAACCAACTTTACCATTGCATGCACCAGAACCATCAACTCCTGCTGCACATTCACCAGAACCACCAACTCCTGCTGCACATTCACCAGAAACAACAACTCCTGCTGCACATTCACCAGAACCACCAAATCCTGCTGCACATTCACCAGAAACAACAACTCCTGCTGCACATTCACCAGAACCACCAAATCCTGATGCACATTCACCAGAACCACCAACTCCTGCTGCACATTCACCAGAAACAACAACTCCTGCTGCACATTCACCAGAACCACCAAATCCTGCTGCACATTCACCAGAAACAACAACTCCTGCTGCACATTCACCAGAACCACCAACTCCTGCTGTACATTAACCAGAAGCATCAACTCCTGATGCACATTCACCAAAATCACCAACTCCACGATTGGATTCATCAGATCCATCAACACCAGCATTATATTCACCAGAATCATCAACTCCACCATAACATTCACCAGAACCACCAACTCCTGATGCACATTCACCAGAATCACCAACTCCTGATGCAGAACCTCCAGAACCATCAATCTTTGATTCACATTCACCAGAACCATCAATTCCACCATTTCATTCACCCAAACAACCAATTTTACCGTCACATTCACCAGCTCCATCAACTCCAACATAACAATCCCCAAAATCTCCAATTCTTACTGCACATTCAACAGATCTGCCAGGTCCTGCTGCAGAACCTCAATAGCCAATAGCATCCGTTGCAAAAACACCAGAATCGAGAAATTCAAATTTGGGGACTTAGGGCCACCGTTTTCAACTGGTTACCACTCGTTACCTCGTTACCACATCGTTACCACTCGTTACCACCTCGTTACCACATCGTTACCACTCGTTACCACATCGTTACCACTCGTTACCTCTTTTAGTAACAACGTAAAAAATTGACTTTTTTTCCATGTCGAAATTTCAAAAAATCATTAAAAGCAGCAATTACGCTATAAATAAGACAAAATGACAAAAACACAATTTCATTGTCTTTTTGATTCTTTTTTCTCCTATCTTATATTTTGCCAACGGTTTGTCCATCTTATTTACACGTCATGAATATTTCCAACACCAGCAAACTTACCTCTCTTGGAGATTTCCAAAAATTTTTTTCAG